>NC_081406.1:323792708-324092708 GCF_030272615.1 Cryptomeria japonica | reverse complement strand
TCGCCTTCAAACCAAATTTCTCACGAACAACAATGTTGATACACAAAAATAGAACCTAAACTTCCACTTCATTATTCGAGCCATCTAGTAGCTTCTTTAAAGACATGAAGAGAACTTTTTCATTATGTTTACAAATAGAACACCTAGCACCAAAAGGACTAAGGTTACCCTTGGCCGCACCATCAAAATTGATCTTTATAAGATTAAAGGGGGATGAAACATTTTGCATTCAATCTCTTATTCTTAGACTTGCATTTGAGAGCATCAATTGGAGGAGGGAGTTTCAGGGTAGGTTAAGTTTTGAGAATGCTATGATTCAAAAACATATTTATCCTTTTGGAAGGAGACCACATGGGATAGCCTTGTCTCATAAATAGATAATTCTAGTTTATAGACCACCAATTCCCACTCATTTGCATGATCTCTAATTTTTTAAGAATTTGTCTCTAGATGTGTCATATGAGCAAAGACAAGCAAACTTTCAAAAGGCAACCAAAAGTGGAAGAATGGAACAATAACATCCAACTAACAAAATGTTGATCAAGATTGGAAGAGGAGCTTTGAACCACTGCAACCAACTCCAAAGCTAGACCCAATATTAATAAGAAAATTTGCAATTAAGAAAGAGGTGGTCAACAATTTTATATGCCTCGTTACAAAAATGGGCATTTGAGATTAGCAACAATTTCCAATTTTTGAACCTTTTTACTAGTTAAAACTTTATTTTGAACATTAAGCCATGTAAATGAACTAATTTTAGGAAGATGAGATTTGTCCCAACACATGTTATATAACCAATAATGGTGGGAGCAAGGGCAAGAAGAGGAAACTTGTTTGTTATGCCCTTCTTTTACATAATAGACCCCAAACACTTAGCTAGCATAGTTCATCTTATTTACTTGTAAAAAAGATTCTCCTATTAACTAGGATCACTTCAAAGAAATTATTTTGGTTCTTTGGCAAGGGGCAAGAAGAGAATTCTTTCAATTTTGCGATTGGAATGTCATTTTCCCATAAAAATTCAAAATAATTTTCAACTTTATCTCCTCATTTAGATAAAAGATAATTTTTGCATCACAGATATTTAGTTTTCTATTCAAAACCTCATAACCGTTCCATGAATCAATCTAAAAAATAGCCTTTTTGTTATAATTATATTCCAGGACAAATCCACATTAATTTTTTATCTACATTTAACTATAAAATTCCATATATATGAGCTTTTAGGAGGATTTGAAATAGTAAAAATGTGAACTATATCAAAGGAATTCAGATACTTTTGGTACAAAATTTTGTACCATTTGGAGTTAGGAGAAGAGTACATTCTTTAAGCTAGCTTAGCTCCCAAAACACAATTCTGAATAGCCAAATCCCTAATTCTAGAAGTGTCATATAGTTTAGGTTTACATACCTTCTCCTTGGCTAAAAGAGGAAAGTTGTTTGTTATACCCTTGTTTTACAAAATAGACTCTAGATTTAGCACCTAGCTAGCATAGTTCATCTTCTTTAGTTGTAAAAAAGATTCTCCTATTAACTTGGATCTCTTCAAAGTGATTTTTTTGGTTCTTTGGTAAGGGTCAAGAAGAGAAGTCCTTCAATTTTGCTATTGGAATGCCATTTTCCCATAAAACTTCAAAATAATTTTCAACTCTATCTCCTCATTCAAATAAAAGAATTTTTTTGCATCATAGACATTAGGTCTGCTATTCAAAACTTCATAATCATTCTATGAATCAATCCAAAAAAGAGTCTTTTTGTTATCATTATAATCTAGGACAAATCCACATCAATGAGTTATCTGCATTTAACTATAAAATTTCACATACATGAGTTTTTAAGAGGATTTGAAATAGTAAAAATGCGAGCTATATTATTAAAGGGAATAGATAATAAGATCAATTTTATTTGAATAATTATTCAAAAAATAAGCCATTTACTTTTCCATGAGGAGAGCCTTGCATGGAAGACACTACTTTATCATATTAATAAATAAATAAATAATTAAAAAACCATATTCTTTGCCTATGAGAATAAAGTAACACATAAATATGTACATGGAAGGGCCTTTTTTGAATGCAAGCAAAATTCTTTTCGTTATCACAACAAGTGTATTGAAAAAAAGATCTTGGTTTTCCTCTTGTTTACAAAATGACCTGATATTTAACAATAGGATGAGAGAGTCATTATCTATGTTTGAAGCTTCTTCAAATTTAGACCACCCAAAATGTAATGTATCATCAACCAATAAGCAGTGAGTAATAGGGGAAGCTCCTTACACACTCTTAATACCTTTCCAATTCTGACGTAGACGAGCGTGAGGATATGGCTAGATAAGCAACTTCCCAACAGACAAACAACTGAAATCTCACAACAAATCACACAATTACTTGCAATGACCTTCCAAATCACACTTGATTCTTTATTTCCTAATAATCAAATTACAAATTATAACATATGAATTCAAATCTACATCTTATCAAAATAAGAATTTCTTGCTTTGTTAGCTTTAGAGCCCACACTCAACCCAAGACCCTCCATTTATGATCACACTCTTCACTTTCCTCTCTTGTGTTCTATTCTTCAATTTAAATTTGCTACCATTTTCTTTCTCTCTACCTTTATGCCTCCCTCAATGCACCTCTGCTATAGACTTTGAATCTACAAATTTTATAATCTCTTTCCTTATATCTCTTCTGTGTGCACTCTCTTCCCTGCATTAGCTATTTTCATTTCTTCCTGCTTATTCTTGCTACACACTCCTCTCTCTATTCTCCCCTTTAATTTCCAATTCCAAAACAATTTTAAATTCATCTATTCTTTCATGTGCACACTCCACAAAATGATGTGCTCAATCTATCTTTTCCTACCTCGCACTCTCCTATATGTTGCCCATGCATCCTCCACACTATTTTCCTCTATCCTGTAATAACCCACCTTAATTAACTCAACAAAATTTGACCACCTTTTTTTGTTGTTGTTTAATTTAATCATTGTGTTTGATTCAATCGCATACTCTGGGCATCCATCCATTTGGATTAGGCATTCATCCATCGGGGATGAGCATCTAACCATACGGGTTAGGCATCTATCCATACGAGACATAAGATGTCATCTATCCATTATGGGATAGGCATCTACCCATACGAGGTAGGCATCTATCCAATCGGGATAGGAGGTGCTTTGGCCAGAGACTTAGACTCATCGGGACCATTCGGGTCCTGAGCCACTCACTAAGTACTACACTCTTCTAACAGGAGTGCACCGAGGTCACCGTCCTTAGGAGTAATTAAATAACATAATACAAGCTTGAATTCCGCCTCGGAATTTGGCTTAAAGCCTCAGGAAGTCAAGCGAATCCATACAGGATTCCTTCCGAGTATGCATTGAATTACTTTTCCTTTATACTTATCTTTCAAAATTAGGATTCTACTCAATCCTTCTTCTTACCAAACCTAGATCCCACCCACGAACGCCTGAGTACTAGGGACAACTCTGTCCCAAGACTGCCTACATACCCGTTTCGACACAGGATCAAGGCGTAAAGTATGTAGTTCTATTTTCTACTCTATGGTTTGATGTAAACTGATTAGTGGGTACGCAACCCTTTCTAGGGTCAATGTCCCAGACAGTTTCTCTGCGGTTGCTACCCACGGTGGTAGCACTTAAGCAAAGGCTCAAGATGACCTATTGCTTGTGGCCTAAACAACTAGATCCTAATACCTATCATAAGCGTCACCCTTGACCAATTGTCAATCGTCAACAATTCTTCGAGACTAAATCAATTTCATAAAAGCATTTCACTCGATCATCCCTATAGGAGTTTACTATGGTTTAACTCAGTGGATGAAAGATCATTTTAGAATTATCTTATTAGATTATCGATCCAAGGGGGATTACCCACCCCTTGGATTTTAACTCCCAAGTGTCCCTTATTACTCCCCAACGATTTATAGGGACAATGCCACAAACGTCGTTGATGCAACTTTATTAGGCGTTAAGTGCAATAGTTCAACACGACGACATTACCTGTAAGCGTGACCCAGAGGCACTGTATATACCGAACGCTGCTAGGTTTTGGTTTTTCAACTTCCTTCATTTAGTTTTCTAACTAAGAAGCTATGAAAACATCATGCTTGAAAATATTTATGAATTGAATGTACGTAATTGCAAGGTTTAATTAATTGAAATAACTACTTCGATGGCATTCAATTACTACTTGATAGAATTACCATTCTTCTACAACTAAACTACTTAATATATGATTGCACGATAAAGACAATTATGAACTCATGTATTTAAACGTGTAATTTGCATAAAAATGATGGAAATGTAATAAGTAATTCGATGATGTAAAAACAATAGTGTCATTTACATGCAAAATGAAGCAAAGTTTACTTCTATCATGAGAATAATTAATTATAGCATTACTAGTTCAAAATGAACAATTAGTTTAGACTTTTGGCAATTTTGGATCAAATCATAATATTATGACTTAATTGTTTTAAATGAATCTAAATATTATCGACTAAGTAACCCAATAAATCTCCAATGGGTTGAGAGATTTCAATTATACACATAAATTTGAAATTACAAATTTACTATACAATGATCCTAATTACTTATAAATTTTCCTAAGTTTAAATCTACTAACTTAAAAATTTATAACAATTAAACTTAAAATTTAACTAAGCAAATATTAACAATTTTTAAATTGTTATTTAATATACATAAAAAAAAATTAATTAACAAAACAAGGCACGAGGTTTTTGTTTAAAGTAATGGGGAGTGGGGAGGGGCCCACGGGTCCCATCATTACTACGGACCTGCTGGCGCAGGCCTGTAGTGATGAGGGGACTGCCGTGGTCCCCTCCACTACCCTGCGGCCACTGTCGTAGCAGTGATTGCAGGTTAGTGGAGGGTACTATTGGGTACCACTAACCTGCGGCAATAACTCCGCCTCGTCCCCTCCTTGCGTCGGTCCACTATCCCATGCAAATTAATTTCGTCGTACGGTTTCGCGTACAATGTGTTTGCATTATATATATATATATATATATATATATATAGCTTCCAGTTTTCAATTTATTTAAGCATAGAGAGATATATATAACCAGATGTATGTGAAATAAAAATATTAATGTAAACAAATGAGAATAAGGATTTATTCATAGGAATGAATAACACAGAGAACAAAGAGAATTATACCTCATTTTCAACTAATATTCACATAGAGATTTATACCTCATTCTGCACAGAGAGATTTATGCTTCTTTTTTTTTTCACAGAGAGAAATGAATACAATGAGGTTTATATTTTATTATCAGACATTTTCTGTTCACAAAGAAGTAAGATTGAATGTAAGAAACAGATTTATATTTAAATTCCCAATCCAGTAATGAATTTAAGAGAAGAATAACAAGGATAGATTCATACAGAAATGGTTATCATTTAATCACATAGAGAAGATTTTTAATCTCAGAAAAAAAGAAATTTAAATAAGGAGAATATGATTTTTTTTTTTTGCACAAATAAAGAAAAAGATTTTTCTTTCTTCTTGGAAAAGCAAAAGCAAGATCTGATATTTCTCTAAAGAGATTAATCAAATAATAAAGCTATCTTTCACATGCAAGCAAGATCTGATATTTTTCTAAAGAGATTAAACAAATAATAAAGCTATCTTTTGCATGCAATATATGAAAATACTTTAATCAATATTTATCCCTAAATAAGAAGAAAAGTTTTACAATCTAAAAAGATTTTTTTTTTTATAAAAGAAGATCTAGAAGCTATTTTTTTTTTGATAATATAAATTTCTCATATGTAACTGAGAGATGACAAAGAAGAGAACCTGGCTTATCGAAGCTAGGAAACTTGGAAAATTTTCTTCAACACATAATCAACACTCCCTTATGAAAACCTGCATACAATATATAAGAAAAATCCCTTAATTCCACTATCTAGAGAAATTAATTAAGAGTGGGATTCTTTTCCAATATTGGACTCATGCAAATTGATTAAAAACCTAGTGGGGGAGTTACATGCAAGGCATTGAAGATTCCTCTAGAAGCTTCTAATTCCTCCTACAACATGTGCCATAATTGGGAGTGGGAAAATAAATAAAAATAACAATAATGCCTTTTGAATTATATTCTCCAAGTGTGTGTGTCAAATTTTTATTCTTTTATAATATTTATTCAATCATTTTCAATAGCCCAACCAAAAATATAATAGAATTGTATCAAATCAAAAAGTGATAAAGGAGGGTTGTGACATATCCAACACATTCCTCCTCTTTTTAGTCCTTATCTCAACTTCCCCTATGCATTTATTCTTTTCTCTTTATCCTCATGTTGACTCCTACTTTTTCTACGTTGAAGCCCATTTCTTTATTGTTCTCTGTGCATTTTAAAATATCCTATGTGCATCCCTCTGTATTCTCAACATATTTTTCTTTAATATTTGTTTCCCCATGCCTTTTCACCTTCAACTCGCTATTTAGAACCTCTTCCTTCCAATGCAAGGAAAAGCCAAAAGTCTCCAATGCATTTCTTGAGCCCTTCAAAACATGGTGCTTTGTTTTCCTACACACACCTCCAGATGGTCCTGCATCAGATGTTCAACCAAATATTTCTATGGAAAAATAGGGTATTGAAAAAGATCTATTGACTAACGTCGAAAATCTTGCAGAAGAAATGCATTGCATTATTGATTTACACTAATGTTGACTAAAGCCAAACTTGTGGAGAAATTTGCTTAGGAAGTTTGAATTCATTGTATCTGTTTTCAATGCCATAGCGTGGACCCTTTTCTCTTGAATAGAAAGAATAATCCCAAGTGCTAAGAGTATACCTTATGCTTCTAGGAACAAACAAACCTTGTTCCATTGAGATCAATTTCGTAATCATTTTAGTCAATATTCTTTTTGTTATGATATAGTGTATTACATAAAGAGATTGGGTTGAGATTGGATGAAAGTATTGTTCAATTATTTTAGAATCCTCCAATTTCTTCTTTCCATTTCAACAATTAATTACACATCATACTTATTGAAGTTTCAACAATTGTGGAAAAAATAGGTGGGAATTCATCCGACCCTAGAGCTTATTCTCCTACATGAAAAAAACAACAGATTTGATTTCATCTAATCATAAAAGTACAATTGATATACTTTTGAAATATATAATTTGATGAATGATATGAAAAACATAACCACTGTTTATAATAAAATAAAAAATAAAAAATATCTACTAACACACTTTCTATCATTAAAATACAAAATGTAAATGTGAAGTTTTTAGCTTTATTTTCCCTAGATGTCTAAAAATTTAAGATACAATGATTGTTCATAACATTTTCTACATTGCTTGTGGCACTACAAAACTCATTATAAGAGATCCCAAAATATCATTTGTTAAATATAAGTATACTATTGTATAATGCTAATAAACTATAAAAGTTACTTCAAAATGTTTACAAGGAAGAAATACAATGTCATTTGTAAGATACATGTTAGATATTATACATTGTTGATAAACTAGAAAGCTAATTCTAAATTTTTTAGATTAGATAAAATAAATACAAGTTTTAGTGTTATAGTGAAGCTTTTGAAATACAGTTGCACACATGTAACACATCAATAGGTGGAATTATTGTTTGCATCATGCATGTCCTCATATTCATTAAATAGTAATGATAAAGATTCCTGATATTATAAAAATTGAATTTGTAACACTTCAATCTACCAATTTTAAACATGGCTTTAAAGGGTGATATCAAAGGCGAGCTAATTTTTATTCCTCTTTTAAAATGTTTTTATTAACTTACATTAATCATACATAAAAGAACACTAAATGTTAATCCTTATGCTACTAATAAAATCTCACCTACAAGAACACTTCTTAACTTTAGGATACACTTTCTTCCATTTTAAATAGTGTATTGCATATCTCAACTTAGTGCATTCTTCGTGAATAATCCATAATGTTGAATGTCGCTCATCAGCTATAAAATATTTATATCCCAAATGGTGTAGAATATCTCTTACAACTCATGCTTCTCATATACTTTTTATTACAAAAGTAGCATTAACTAGGGTGCCGACCCTTAACATAGTCATAAACTATCAAAAGAAAAGCCCTTAGGCAGTAAAAAGACAACATATGGGAGTAAGCCCCAAACAAAATAGGTTGGACAAAAGAACTTGTTTGACCTTCAACAACCCAAACCCGACTCAAGGATGGGAGTGGACACTTGTGCCTTGACAAAGAGGGGTTTGGAGTGGCGAGGAGGACTTCCCCTTCCACCTGCGACCAACTATAGTCTAGGCGATACTGTCATTGGGATTATAAAGAGAATGAACAAACGAAAAGGATCCCGCTTGGAAATCATTAGTAGAGTCAACAAAGTGTTACCACAGGATAGCAATCGACTACTACAAAACATGAGGGGGTTGTTGTAGAACAACAACAAGCTACTACAGAGGAGCGACATCAGGAGCAAAACCAGTAGGTGTAGAGCGAAGGTGCAAGTTGGAGGTGACAAGAGTTGAATCCACTAGGGTGGTCAAAACAAATTTGACCGCAAAATCAATAGCAAAAAGAGGCACATCAAAATCTCGAGAGGAACAATTCGAATCGGGATCAACAACATGGATGGTCAAATGATCAATGGTAGCATCCTTCCACCAAGTAGCAACACCTTTGTGGCATGAAATAGAGTAGTCTGAAGCAAGATGACTCATAGAGAAACATTTATGATAGCGAAAGGGGAGGCCCTCAAAATCCAACGATTGTGTCCAAGGCTGATCCCCAACCATGAGAACCACATCTCCTGGGAGAGGCGAGGAGATGTTAATGTCAACTAAGAAGCAAACAAATGTATAATGGTCCATAGAAGACGTAGCATCATCAACCTTTAGAAAATGACCAATAGACTTACCAATAGCCTCATAGTATGCTTCCCATATGTTAACAACTATATATAAGATGATTACTTAGGTAAACAACTAAATTTGCATGGGGAAATGCAAAAGATTTGGACCTTATACTATTATTTTGAGCTTGTGTTTATATCTTTAACTAGGATGATAGTATAAGATAAGCTTTATGTGATGTTAGTGTTGGTGTGTTATTTTATTTTGTTACATTTCGGCAATTTCTTTATTGCATATTATGCACCTAAGATAGGAAAAATTTGGTAGTAGGTTGTAATTACATCACATGACTTATATTTTCTTAGTTTGGTGAAGATGTGCACACATACAAATAGATCTCTTTTATTTATATATTGGTTGTATGTTCACTTCTCTTGGTGGTGTATTTGATAAATATCTTCTTGTATCTCTCATTTGAGCAATTCAATCTAGAACAACATTCTTTGATAGAATAGAGTTTTTTTTTTTTTTTTACTTTGGGTCTCTTTTGTGGTTTCATTAAATCTCATTGATTTTGGTTGTCTATCTTCATAGCTAAATATTGCTTGGTATTCGAGTTTGTGGGATTACTTTTTTTTTTGTGGAGATCTAGGTTGCAAAATATTATATTTTCTTGAAAAGTTGAGTATACATTTCATGGTTTGAATTCATGGTTTGCAGATTTGGTAGTGTTTGGGATGTCCCGGTGTGTCCTCAATTCAAATGGTTCATGATTTTGAGGTCTGCAAGCAAATCTTTCAATTTAACAATCATCACAATTAGTGCTCTTTAAGTTTGGTATAATGATGATGAAGGTTCTAGTAAGTGGTGTTGGTGCAGTTGTTCTTGTGGTAATTCATGATGTTGGTGGATGTTTCTAGATTGTGTGTTATTCGTGTTGGTGGTCCATATTGATCATTGTTCTTGTTATTGATTATTTTCCCTGATTTGGTGGTGTTCTTCATGTTCTTGGCTGACATGTTGATTGTAATGTGTTGCAGATGTTTGATGCATAATTCTTGGAGGTTTTTCATGTTCGAGGTGTTGATTTAGGTCCATACTATGTCTTAGCCGACATTGGTCTGGTCTACATATAATATTGTAGTGTGTATGGTTATATCTTTGTAATTTGTGATGTGTATTGAGCTGACCTTGAAAGATAGGTTGATGATATGTATAATGTAATACTCATGTGAGAGAGGTATCCATGTGCGAAATATGCTTTGATTTTTTAGAAGAAGTGAAGTAGTACAAAGAAGTGTGAAGAAGTGTGAAAGAGTAGAATATGTGACTAATTGGAACTATAACCGGGCATTAGGAGATGTTATTTTCTCAGTTCATGATATTCCAGATGTAATCTGAATATGTTTGTAAGACAGTGAGTCTTCCTTGGGTTGTAGCCCTTTGTTGTTTTTGAGCAGTGAGCTCTAGACAATGTGCTTGAATGCATGTTCATTGTCCATTGTAATATTTCATATACTTCTAACAGGGTATCATCATATTGTGGGTAGGTTCCCACTGTGGTTTTTCCCTTAACCGGTTTTTCCATGTCAAAAATCTTGGTGTTATGTGTGTTATTGATGTGGTGTTGATTTATGCTTTCACTGTTAATTATCAGATCTGAAATTGTGTTTGAGTTAAGAAAAGATTTTGAGAAAACTGATTCACCCCCTTGCCCCTCTCAGTTTTCTACCTTGTTGCCAACAATTGGTATCAGAGAAAGTTGCTCTGAAGAAGTTTGATTTCTTGAGGTGATCCGAGATGGCAACTTATAAGAAGGATAGTCCGAGATTTGATGGATCAAACTACACTCTTTGGAAAAACCGGATAGAATGCCACTTGAGATGCATTGTTGAAGATTATTGAAAAATTACTAAAAATGTGTATAACATTCCTCTAAATGGTCCTACAACTCTAGATGAGATAAAGGAAGTTGAATACAATATTAGAGCTAAGGAAGCATTGTTGAGTGCCTTGATTGATTTTGAAATGATAAATGTGATGGATTTGCAATCTGCTCATGAGATATAGAGGAAGTTGGAAACTTTGTATGAAGGTGACAATCATGTGAAGATTTCCAAGTTGCAGAGCTTGAAGGGAAAATATGAGTTGTTGAAGATGGGCGAAGATGAGAACATTACTTCTTTTATACAGAAAGTGAATGAGCTTGTGTGCAATATTAGATGTGTAGGTGGAGTATTGGAGGAATCATAGATTGTTGCTAAAGTGTTGAGATCATTGCCTCATTCTTACAAGCACAAAGTTGCTGCTATTGAGGAGATCCAGACCGTGACTAATGTGACTAGAGACATGTTGACTGGCAAACTTGCTGCCTTTGAATTGTGTGAGTTTGGTGACTCTCTTCCTACGACAGAATCTGCGTTCAAAGCTACTATTTCCAGAAAGCAAAGATATGATCCGAGAGAAAGTTCTTCAAGAAGGGTATCTAGATATGAGAAGGAGATAGAAGAAGAAGAAAAAGAACTCGGGGAACTTGAAGCCCTTATTGCCAGGAGATTGCCTAAAGGAGTTGGTAAGTATGAAGGAAAGATGCCTCTTAAATGCTTTTCATGTAATAAAATAGGACATGTTGCCTCAAGGTGTTCAAAAAGAGTTCCTAGGAAGCAATACAAACCGAAATTTTAGAGGAAATGTTATTATGTTGCTGATGAAGGTGTGACAGATGATGAATTTGAGAAAGGAAATTCAGGTGATGATGAATGGGTATTTATTGCTATCAAGGAAGATGATCCAGTGCCTACTGATTTTGCTAGCTACATTAATGAGGAGAAAACTTTCACTACTAAATTTGAAGAGAAAGATGAATGGGTTATTGATAGTGGCTTCTCTCTTAATATGACAGGTGATAAGACTAAGTTTGTGAGTATGGAAAAGTATGATGGTGGTGTAGTAAGGTTTTGTGATGACAAAGATGGTATAATTTGTGGTAGAGGTTTCATTTCTCTTGATGGTAAGTACAATACTGATGATGCCTTATATGTAGAATGCCTAAAGCATAATCTTTTGAGTGTTGGACAAATGGTTGGCAAAGGATATGATTTACAATTCAAGAATGGCAAGTGTGTAATTTTAAGTGGTTTCAGAATTGAGATTGCATCAGGGACAAAGACTAAAGGTAATATCTTTCACTTGAATGCTAGTGGTAAAAGTTGTTTGATTTCTCAGATTGATAAAAGTTGGTTATGGCATAGGAGGATGTGTCATGTGAATATTGATTTCATGGTTAAGATAAGTTCTACTCAAGCAGTGAGCGATCTTCCTATGTTGGTAAATCCTACTAATTTGGTATGCAAGGAATGTCAGTTAGGGAAGCAGAAAAGAGTTACTTTTAAAAGAAAACAATATTGTTCTAATTGATTATTGGATTTTGTGCATACTGATTTGTGTGGTTCTTCTAGAGTGAGAAGTTTGTAGGGAGATAGTTATTTCATGTTATTGATTGATGATTATTCAAGGATGATGTGGATTACTTTCTTAAGGGAGAAGTTTGAAGCCTTGGAGAAGTTCAAGATTTTCAAAGCCATGGTTGAGAACAAGACAGGATTGAAGCTAAAGCGTTTGAGATTTGATAGAGGTGGTGAATTCACTTCTGGTGAGTTCAATGCATTTTTTGAAGAGCATGGAGTGAAGAGACAATTATCTGCACCTAAAACTCAACAAAATTATGTTGTACAGAGGAAGAATAGAACAATTCAGGAAGCTGCTAGAACCATGATTTTGAAAGGAAACGTTCTACATATCTATTGGAGAGAAGTTGTGAGTATTGTTGTATACACTCTTAACCAGGTGCATATCAAAGGTGATACCGGTAAGACTACTTATGAGTTATAGTTTGGTCATGTTCCTATAGTTAGATATTTTAGAACTTTTGGAATTAAATGCTATATCAAAAGAGATGAAGATCTAGGGAAGTTTGATGCTAGATGTGATGAAGGAATTTTTCTTGGTTATTCTACTAAAAACAAGTCCTACCAATGTTATAATAAGAGATTGAGAAAGATAGTTGAAAGTGCTAATGTGAAAGTTGATGAAAGTAATGAGAGACAGATAGGATCCTGCGGATATAATTCTGATGATCAGAATTACAGATTAGATAAAGGAAAGCAAGTGTAGACCAGAAATCTAATTCAAATTATTTCGAAAAAGCAAGAAAATCAAGGAGAGATTAGTGCTAGTGCAAAAGAAAGAACTCAAGAGTCTGAAAATCAAGAAAATCCTAAGACTCCTAGGCATGTGAGGTTAAATCATTCAAAAAATCAGATCATAGGGGATAAGAATAAAAGGGTGATGACTAGAAGAAGAATTGTTGAAGAATATTACTTGATTTTTAAGATTGAACCTAAAGATGTTAATGAAGCATGCAAAGATGAAAATTGGGTTAAAGCAATGAAGAAGAAATCAACCAGATTGAAAAGAATAATACATGGATTCTTTTTCCCAGACCTAAGGTTAAAAATGTAATTGGAACTAAATGGGTCTTTTGAAACAAATTGAATGAACAAGGTGAACTTTTTAGGAACAAATAAAGACTTGTTTGTAAGGGATATTCTCATATGAAAGGAATTGACTTTGAGAAGACTTTTGCTCCAGTGGCAAGAATTGAAGCTGTTAGATTATTTCTTGCTTATGCTACTTACAAAGATTTCAAAGTTTATCAGATGAATGTCCAGTTAGTATTTCTTAATGGTGAGTTGGAAGAGGAAGTTTATAAAGAGCAACCAGATGGATTTCAGTTAATAGATCATGAATATATGGTTTGCATATTGAAGAAAATATTATATGGATTGAAGCAAGCCCCAAGAGCTTGGTATGCTAGATTGTATAAGTATTTGTTGAAGCTTGGATTCAATAAAGGTACCGCTGATAGTAATCTATATTTTAAGATTGATCATGATAACATTTTGATTGTTGAAGTTTTTGTTGATGATAATATTTTTGGAGGGAAAGATAGTTTGTGCAAGAAGTTTGTTGATTAGATGCATAATGAGTTTGACATGTCTATGATTGGTGAGATGAAATTATTTTTGGGATTGCAAATTACTCATTTGGATAAAGGCATTTTTTATATCTTAGTCCAAGTATGTGAAGGAATTGTTGAAGAAATTTGATTTAGATGATTCAAAGCTAGTTGGCACTCCTATGGTGACCAGATGTAATTTGACAAAGGATGATGAATCCCCTAAAGAAAATCAGACTAGATACAGATCTATGATTGGTTGATTACTATATTTAACTTAGACTAGACCAGATATTATGCATGTTGTATGTCTTGTTGCTAGATTTCAAGTTGATCCTAAGGAATTGTTGGATATTGTTGGAGATTGTTGGATATTGTTGCTGCTAGGATATGTTGTTGTCATTTATGTCAACACATTCTTGTATTTTTCTTCGGTGTTTGCAGATTGAGAAGATCCTATGATCCAGTTTGCAGTTTTGTTTTTGTTGTGTTGGTGTTATGCAGAGTTTAGTATTTCCTTTGATATATTTTGGTGTGATCAAATCTTGATATGATTTTTGGGGATGTTGTTTGGGACGATCTTGTGTATCTTCATTTCAGATGGTTCATGATTTGGTGCTCCACAAGTTATCTTTCTTCATGAGAGTTGTTGATTGGTTGTGTGTTCTTGAGTTTTCAGATGTTGATCGATGAAGATTTGATAAGTGGTGTTGGTGCAGCTGTTTTTGATGATTCTAGCATGCTTGTTGGTGTTTCCTAATTGTGTCCTATTTTTTTTGGTGATCCACATTGATCGTTGTGTGGGTTATTGGTGGTTTTCATGAACCGGTGATGAGTTTTGTGTTATGCAGTTTCTCTAGTGGTGTAGCGTGTTGCGGTTGATCTTGGTGTGATTTCTGGTGAGTTGTGCATTTGAGAATTTGAATTAGGTCCATGTTATGTCATGTAAATCATTATATTGGTTTGGTGGTCGATCTGTGTATCGTGTGATGTAATTTTATATTTGTGAGTTGAGGGTTAGCCAACCTTGTTATCAAGGTTGATATTTTGTATATATAGGTGATATTGTCATGTAATTTGGAGACAAAGGTTGTGTTTGCATTATCAGAAAGTGATTCATCTTCCAGTGTTATGATTGAGGAGAGATTGGTATTGCTAAGCAAACAACTCTGCTTAACCAGAATTGTAATCAGGCATTTGGAGATGCTATTCTTTCAGTTCATTTCTTTCGGATTGTAGTCTGAATCGTGTCGTAAGTCAGTAAGACTTCCCTGAGGGTTGTAGCCTTCCAGGTCATTATATTTGAGTAGTGAGCTCTAGGCAGTGTGTCTGAATGCATGTGCATTCCCCATTGTAATATTTTCACATACTACTGCAGAGTGTCATCTTACTGTGGGTAGGTTCCCACCGTGGTTTTTCCCTTAACCGGGTTTTCCATGTCAAAATCTTAGTTTTGTGTGTTGTACTTTCAACTTGCTTATCTTTGTTATTGCTGCAGTTTATCAAATCTGTATTTGTGATTAAGTTTGTTGATCCGGTGAAGACTGATTCACCCCCCTCCCTCTCAGTTTTCCTTAATTGTTGTTGCTAACATGAATCTCATGTTGTAGTTGTGAAAAATATTTTCATATATCTGAAAGGCACAGATGATTTTGGTTTGTGGTATCCTAAAGATGATGATTTTACTTTGAATGCTTTTCCAAATACTGATTGGGTTGGAGATGTGGATGACATAAATAGTACTAGAGGTGGTGCATTTTTCTTGGGAAAGAGATTGGTTTCTTGGATGAGTAAGAAACAAAATTCTATTTCTTTATCTACTGCAAAGGCTGAGTATATTATTGCTACTAAAAATTGTACTTAGGTGGTATGGATGAAGTAGACGTTAAATGATATTAGAGTTGTTTATGATGAACCTACTACTATATACTATGATAATTCATGTGCTATCAACATTTCTAAGAATCTGGTGTTGCATTCAAAGAAGAAGCATATATCAAACAAGTTTCATTTCTTGAGAGAAAAGGTGAATGAGAAGGAAGTCAAATTGGAGTATGTGTCTACAAAGAAACAAATTATAGATATCTTCACGAAGCCTTTGCCTAAGGATACTTTTGAGTATCTCAAAGAGAAGACAAGGGTGATTGCCCCTCTTGATAAGAACTAAGATGCATGGATTTGCATTAGTCTGGTGGATTTCATAGTCATATCTTGTGATATGGATTGATGAGTTGTGGTTGCTACTCAGGAGGAGTAGTAGTGTTGTGGTTCAGATGTTCAGTTTTGTGTGATCTGTGGTTTGCAAATGTGTCTTTTGCATTGATGTCAAAGGGGGAGAGAATCATGTGAAAAACTATCATATCATATGCTATATCTCAGAGGGAGATTGTTGAGAGTAGTTCTTTCTTTGTCATTGATTATTTTTCACATCATGTGTTGCCTTCAATGCCAAAGGGGGATATTGTTAGGATAATGTGCAGACATGTGTTTGGATTGACTGAGTGATGTGTTGTCATTGCTATCAACATATTCCTCTGTGTGTTCCAGTGTTGCAGTCAGATTAAGTGAGTTGGTTTGACTAGTGTGTTGAAGATGAGTTGTTGTGGATTAAAGGGTTTTGAGATAAGTATCTCTAGTTGATTTAGCTCAAGTTTGAGTGGTTTGCATGGAGAATTGATCGAGTTGTGAGATCCGATATTGCAGATGGTTTTTTAGTTGTTTTGTGTTGATCAATGTTCTAGATTTTTCTCTACATTGCAATATCTTGGTTTGCAGATTTGGCAGAGTATTTGGGACGTTCTGGTGTGTCCTCAACTCATATGGTTCATGATTTGGAGGTCCACAAGTGAATCTTTCAGTTTGATAGTTATTGCAGTTAGTGTTCTTGAAGTTCAGTATAATGATGATGAAGATTCTAGTAAGTGATGTTGGTGCGGTTGTTCCTATGGTAATTCATGATTCTTGTGGATGTTTGTAGATCATGTGCTATTTATGTTGGTGGTCAACATTGATCGTTGTGCTCGTTATTGATGATTTTCCTTAATTTGGTGGTGTTCTTCATGTTCTTGACCGACATGATGATTGTAGTGTGTTAAAGATGTTTGATGCATAATTCTTGGAAGTGTTTCATGTTTGAGATGTTGATTTAGGTTGATACTATGTCTTAGCCAACATTGTTTTGGTCCACATAATATTGTAGCATGTATGGCTATATCTTTGTAATTTGTGATGTGTGTTGAGCCGAGCTTGAAAGATAGGTTGATGATATGTGATAAGTCAGTGTATTGACATGTTTTTTATCAGGACTCTTAGGTTTTTGGTATCTTTTGGGTTGTATTGTGACAGTAAAATATTGTGAATTGACTATATGTAATCCATGTTTTAAAACTGAACCTAAGAGATCATGTTTGAACCTTGTCTGTTAATTCCTGCAGTCATACCAATTTATTCCTGCAGCCAAATGGTTTGTCCCTATGATATGCGAATTATTTAGGATGATTTCATATGTGAATTAATGAATGTATTAGTTAAGTAAGATACATATGCATGTCCTTGTATATTGTTTCTATTTTAGTGCAGATAATAATTGATGCTGCGGTGGAGAAATCTCTTTCACGCCTAAGGACTAGAGAATCACGTCAGATAGCTGGAGGTCAAATTGAAGGAGATTCAAGCGAGCGCAATCTATGGCTTAATCGAAGTAGTTGTACTTTGCCATGGGAGTTTAACTCTGGTACATGTTTAATCTACAAAATATCTCTTTGGTGTGCAAAGACCGTGGTTCGGTTTCAGATCCATAGTTCCTGCAACCAAGGTCTCTATTATCCCCTTCATCTGATAGCGATCCACCTTTTCTTCTGGTCGTAATTGGAGTTTCCCATTGTAGTTTTTTTTTTTCTTTATAATAAGCTCCTCCTTCTTTTTTGAGAGTTAGACAAAATGGAAAGGGATTGAGCAGAGTTTTTGTCAAGTATTCTGAACTTTTCTCTTTTTGAATATGTAATCGTTCTTCAGGAAGAAATGAATAAAAATATCTTATTCTGGTCTATTAAGAGTTCTTTGCTGAGAGTTTGTTATCACTCATCCAAGGGGGCCCACTTGGTGAGTGATCTCGTGTTTATGATTATTGAAGTTAGTTTTTACTTAGTTGCAGTAGAAGTTCATGACTGGGTTGTTCCTGCAGCCACTGGAAATAGATCCTTTGATTGTTCCTGTAGCCAAGGCAGAACGGTGTGATTTCTGTTATTTCCATTAGTTCATTTCAGCAGAGTTTTGAAAAGCTTTCATTTAGTCTTTATGATTTCCATTCCTACCTTTCTTACAGTAATTAAGAATAATCATTTAAGGAGCTTAGTGCATATGTATTGCAGACCCATTTCAAGTTTTACGTTCCTGGATTGACAACTAAATGAACACCAGCCATGAGAATAGTAAACTCTACCATATGAACGTCCAAACTTTGGATTGAGATTTCAATTAGAGGTATTATTGTCATTATAGTTGGAGGAGACATTTTTGGCATCGTTGTCGGGGATGGTGTCAAGCTAAGAGCCTTTTATGATTATTTTAGTTTCTAGTTAATTGTTTGAATTTCATGAATCTGCATGCATAATAGAAGAAGACATGCCAGAGGTAGATTTTTACCCACTCATACTACTCAAGCAGAAGATAGTTCTTCAGATATAAACCCTTTTTCTGAGTTGTATCAAGTCCCACAAAATTTGAATCACCTTGAGTCTGAATTTCTAGAAGGTAGTCTTCAGCTCCTTTTTGGTCCACAAGAAGAAGAGTTGCCTATTGTAATAACCCCCATAAGTCCAATGCAAGGGAACCCACCTCCTGGTGGAAATAATCCACCACCACCACCTAGTCCAACATTTGAGTTTCCCATCTCTAACCAGCATGATAATGCTAACCTCAAGAACTTTCCAGCATCTTCACTTCCTAAGTTCTATGGGTTGGTCATAGAAGATCCAGATACATTTCTGTTTGAGTTTGATGTTCTCTATATGAGTTTTGACTATACTGCAGATGCCCATAGACTCAAAATTTTTCCAGCCACTTTGAAGGAGTCATCCTTGAGATGGTTCATGAGCTTGGGTAGTAGCACAATCAATACATGGGATGAGATGAAATGGTTGTTTCTTGCAAAATATAAAGATTATTGTAGAGGCACTAATCGGCATGGAGAAGATATCTTTAGAATGACACAAACTGAAGATGAGAGACTTGAGGATTATCTGGAAAGGTTTTTGTTTAGTGTCAAGAAGTCCAAGCATAGTACTTTGAATGAAGATTCCCTCAAATTGATATTCTTGAGGGGTATTAGTGATGAATGCACTGATTCCTTAGATCTAATGGGGGGGGGGGGGGGTGACATTACACAATCTACTTGGGCTGAAATAGAACAAATTTGCAAGAAGTATTCCAGATCTACTTCTAAGAAGAATAGGAGATTTAAGCCAGGAGCACCATCATCATCATCTGGAAATGGAGTTTCTAGGTTGGAACTTAGTCATTTGTTAAAAGATTCCAAGGAGGACATTATAAACAATATGGCTACTCAGTTGGATACATTGGCAGCTAAGAAGAAGCATGAGGAAGCTGATGCATTTCTTGCAGAATTTTGTCCTCATTGTAAGCAGTGAAAGAAAGATTGCAGATGTAAGATGGCTACAAATGTTGAAGTACTTGATTTCAAACCAATTCAAGGGGAGGATGAACAAGTCTTCTATGTTGCTTAGAGAAGACCAAACTTTCCGAGACAAGGTATGCCACCTGATCCACTTTCCTTTTCTGGTTATAGTGGTAATTCTTATGCACCAAATAACCAATGACAACCACAATATTTTCAAAATTTTGGTAATTATCCACATTGGTATGGATCACAAGGCCAAGGACAACAATTTGCTAATCAGATACCCCAGTGGCAGCAGCCACAGGGAAACTGGTATCCACCTCAAGGTGCAGGGAACCAATTTCAAGGGAATTGGCAACCTACCTCTCAATGGAGGGGAAACCCATCATGGTCATCCCAATCTTCTGGATATCAGCCTCCTGCTCAACAACCACAACCTCTTGCTTTAATGCCACCTCCTATAGCCACAACAACACCTCCCAAGCCAACACAATTGCCTACTCAACCGTTGCCTAATCCAAATATCAAATCCCAGTAACAACAACAAGCTTATTCAGCTGATGTTAATCAATACCCAGCCTATTCCTTATCACTAGATGATATTCACCTCCGATTTGGAACAACACTACCTAATCCCTCTCAGCTAGTTATTACTGAGGTACAAGAAGAGCAACCAATCTCTGATCCTAATGATGTAATACTTTAGAATCAACTATTACCACCATTTCCCCAAAGATTGAAAGACAAAGAAGTTTCAACTGATCAACAACAAAGCTTTGATATTCTTGATCAACTAAAGCACATTTGTGTTAAAATTCCATTGCTGCAAGCAATAAATGATGTTCCAATATATGGTAAGGCATTGAGGGAGGCATGCCTAAAGAAACTTGGTAGAAAGAGAAAGGATCCACAAACAGTCCATGTTATGGGTTAGTTAGCTGATATTATGTTAGAAAAAATTGCTATTCCAAAGTATTCTGATCCAAGCAGTCCTGTTGTGAGTATAGTCATTAATGGTAGTCAAATAAAGAATGTTTTAGTTGATCTAGGGGCAGCCATTAATGTAATGACAAAGGAAGTAATGAAACATCTAGAGATAGATAGTTTAAGGTCTACACCTACAGTTCTTCAACTTGCTGATGGCTCTGCAGTAAGACCTGATGGTATGATAGAAGATATAGTGGTCATACTAGATTCCTAGGAATACCTTGTAGACTTTATGATTTTATCCCCAAAAGCAACATTGGGGGGATATCCAGTCATTTTGGGAAGACCATGGCTTGCCACACCAGATGCATATATTGGGTGTAGATCAGGAGACATGACGATTTTAGATGGCAGTTCCACAAAAACATTGGCCTTGTATTC
This sequence comes from Cryptomeria japonica, assembly GCF_030272615.1. Taxonomy (NCBI): domain Eukaryota; kingdom Viridiplantae; phylum Streptophyta; class Pinopsida; order Cupressales; family Cupressaceae; genus Cryptomeria; species Cryptomeria japonica. The sequence goes on along the minus strand of NC_081406.1, from coordinate 324,071,813 downwards.
CCTTGCACAACCTCAGCATGAGCAGCAGTAGGCTGTTTGGCCTATTTTAGGAGAGGAATCTAAAGAAATTGACTCTATTAATGATGATTAATCGGGTGCCACTCATGCAGTTATATGATGAAGAATCAATCCTTTATAAGGTTCTGACAAATGAATTAATAGAAGATCGAGAATTGTAGGAATGTGTTCCAAGTATTGCAGGATTGGATTTTCCTGCAGCCACTGATATCTTGCATACCTTGTTGCCGCAAGAATTGTCATATTCTCATGTTTATGATATAAATCAGTTTGATCTTACTATGAAGATAGAAGTTGCATTGAATAAATATTTGAATATCAACAAGAATATAGCAGATACTTAGAAGGATAGCTTGGTAGACTTGCTAAAACTCCATAGAAATGCCTTTGCATGGGATTACAAGGATATGAATGGAATTGGTCTAGTAGTTTGTACTCATCGCATTTACATAAAGGATGAGTGTTGTCCCCTCAGACAACCTCAAAGAAGAGTCAATCCTGCCCTGAAGGAGATAGTTAAAGAAGAATTGTAGAAAATGTTGAAAGTTGGATTTATCTATCCTATTTCTGACAGTCAATGGGTATCACCCTTGGTGATAGTTCCTAAGAAGGGAGGCAAATGGAGAGTATGTGTTGATTATAGAGCCTTGAACTTAGCCACAAGGAAGGATCATTTTTCACTGCCATTTGTAGATCAGGTATTGGATTCTCTTGCTGGTAAGAGATATTTTTCATTTTTGGATGGATTCAGTGGCTATAATCAGATACAAATAGCTCCTGAGGATTAGGAGAAAACAACATCTACTTACCCATGGGGCACTTATGCATATTTTGTTCTTCCTTTTGGGTTGTGTAATGCTCCAGCCACTTTTCAAAGGGTAGTCATCAGTATTTTTTCTGATATTTTTCAAGACATAATGAAAATTTACATGGATGACTTTACAACCTATGGTTTTGAATTTGATCAAGCATTGGATAATTTGAAGAAAGTTTTGCAGCGGTGTGAAGACTACAATTTGTCTCTAAACAATGAAAAGTGTTTTATTATGATGGAAGAAGGAATAGTCCTTGGTCATCATATATCTGTACAAGACATACAAGTGGATCTAGCAAAGATTGAGGTTATTCAGCAAATTAACGACCCTGTGGAGTAGAAAGATGTGAGAAGTTTTCTTGGCCATGCTGGATACTATAGAAGGTTCATTAAAGAATTTAGCAAAATTGCAAGTCCCTTATATACACTGCTTACTAAAGATGCAAAATTTAAATGGACCTCAGCATGCAATGAAGCTTTTTTAAAGCTTAAGCATGCTTTGACTCAGGTACCAATTCTTAAAGGACCTAATTGGTCTCTGCCATTTCAAATCCATACTAATGCATCTAATTATGCTATAGGAGCAGTGTTAGGACAAAAAGTTGACAAGTTGGAAAATGCAATATATTATATTAGCAAGAATTTGCAAGGACCTGAATTGAATTATACAGTTACTGAAAAAGAAATGCTAGCTGTCATATATGCCCTTAACAAGTTTAGACACTATATTACAGGGTACCCAATATTTGTGCATACAGATCATACTGCAATTAGATATCTTATGAATAAGCCATCCATCACCGGTAGACTGGCTCGCTGGTTATTGTTGATGGAGGAATTTGATATCACAGTTGTTGATAAGCCAGGGAAGTCTAATGTTGTTGCAGATTATCTTTCACATCTTCAATTACAGGAAGACTCTACAATGATAGATGACACTTTTCCAGATGAGCATTTGTTTCTCATACAGGCTCATACTCCTTGGTATGCTGATATTGCCAACTATTTAGCTGCAGCTAAGATGCCAATTTCTTTTTCTCCTAAGGAAAGAAGGTTGCTAGTTGAAAAAAGTTTTAACTTTTCATGGATTGCTAATCGTCTATTTTATACTGGACCTAATCAAGTTATGCGAAGATGTGTCAGAGAAGATGAAACATATGACATCTTGCATGCATGTCATGATGGACCATGTGGAGGTCATTTTGCTGCCAAAAGGATAGCACTGAAAATACTCAATACTGGTTATTATTGGCCTACACTACACAAGGATGTAGCTCAATACACAAGGAAGTGTGACAGGTGTCAGCGAATGGGCAGACCTACAAAATCTGATGAGATGCCACTATATCCTCAAATATCTGTTACACCATTTGATAAATGGGGATTAGATTTTGTTGGACCCATTGATCCACCTTCTAATGGCAAATCTTATATCTTGGTATGTACAGACTATGTGACAAAATGGGTAGAAGCTAGAGCTATGCAACATGCAAGAGATAATAAGGTAGCTGAGTTTCTCTATGAGAAAATATTTACAAGGTATGGAGTACACAGAGAAATTGTTTCAGATCAGGGACCTCAATTTACATCAACATTGATAAAAGCTTTGATCAATGAATATAATATAAGACACATGAAATCTACTCCATACCATCCACAGTCTAATGGCCAAGTAGAGGTTACCAACAAAGACCTTGAGGCTATTCTTACAAAAACAGTGTCTATCCACAAGAAAGATTGGTCTAATCGGCTTTCAGAGGCAATTTGGGCATATAGAACAACATGGAAAACACCAATTGGATTCACACCTTTTGAGATGGTCTATGGCAAAACAGTAATGATGTCTATTGAATTTGAGCATAAAACCTTGAGAACGACCCTGCAACTGAATATGACATTGTCTGAAGCACAGAAGGAACGCATTCAACAGTTAAATGCTCTTGATGAATGGAGAAAGATAGTTGTTCAACAAACATAATTGATTCAAAACCAAAGAGCCAGATGACATGATAAATATATCAGAGAAAAGAAATTCAAAGTTGGTGACTAGGCACTCTTGTATGATTCCAGATATAAGGATGCTATGGGAAAACTCCAAACAAGGTGGTTGGGTCCTTATGAGATAGAAGAAGTTTTTCACAATGGAGCAGTTCAGTTGTCCACAATAGATCCTGTTCGATTTAAACTCTTAGTGAATGGACATCGACTATGACTTTATCACAAGCCAGCTACTAGAGAAGAGTTTTTACAGCAGTTTGCTCCTCAAAATGAAATACAAGTTCCTGCAGCAACTGGTGATGTTCCTGCAGCAACTGCCAATGATTCGGTAACAATTCATGAGCTTCCTGTTGCACTTGGGCATGTTGATAAAGGTGATGTTCCTGCAACTTTTACAGTGAACTTATTTACCGTATCATAATCAAATATTTCCATGTGAAATATTGTTCTCTGTACATAAAGTTCCATCCACGACATTCCATCACACTCTCTTATCTGTCACTTCATTTCATTTCGCCATCATTTTCACCCAATTGTAGGTACGTGTATATTGTACTTTATTTTAATTTTGCATTTATTAGTTCATTATGATTTTAATCCTATTTTAATCCGCTTCAAACCCGACATCTCGTCAGCCTGTGTGGACACGTGCTAGGTTAAGTTTGGGGGGGGGGGTACTTTATGGTCCTTTTTCCCAGTAAGATTTATTATCCCGAACTGATTTCCTAACTGACATTACTTATGATAATTATTATTTCACGCGAGTGAATAATAAGTTCTCTCACCAAATTTAAGCTATGTAGATTTTAGCCTTTGTGAATCTGTCAAACATTTTGGTGAAGCTGCGGAAGTATTAGAGTAAAAGATGGGAGGTGATCTGATTCGCCATGAACCGACTGTACATGAAGGGTTGTTGCAGGATGTTGTCTGTGTGCATTATTTCCAAAACCACGGATGGCTAGATTATTTCTTGAAGATTAGGGATTTTAATGACGAAATAGCTGCGGAATTTATGCATTCTTTTGATGAAGGAGAAGCTACAGTTAAGGGGTTGAGGGTAATTTCTATAGAGCAATGAATTGCAGAGGTCATAGGGTTGCTGCAGGAAGGAGAACTCTTTCCAGAATCGAAGGATGCAAGGAGTACCAGGGCAAAGTTCACAATTTCTACATACAGACCCTTAATGGTGGATAGGCAAGGGACTAGAAAAGTTTCTTTGCCAGCACATTGGCCTCAGGTAGCTCTATATATTATGAAATATATTACTTGTGAAGGACGGTATTCAAATCTCCATTCGCCTCACTTCAAGTTACTCAGTCATCTGCGTCATGACCGGTGAGTTAATGTCCCAAATTTCTTGTATCATCTCATTTCTATAAGTGCTAAGGAGACTAAAAGATATGGAAATCGCTTTGTTAGCCACCATGGACTGGTGAAGTTGCTGGTACAACGGTCCCTGAGAGATGTTTCATAGATGGAATGGGGTGTGTTTGAAGATATTCTGCAATTTAGGGTAAATGAAGACCCTATTGAAAATAATCCGCCGGTTCAAGAAGAGATAGTTGCAGAAGGTCTTTCTAGTGAAGATGAGGGTTTGCTGGTTGCTGAAGGAGCTGCAATGATTTTAGAAGAAAATGTTGAAGCAGAGCCAATTGAAGGACAACCCTCTACCTCTCTTCAAGGAGGTTCACCTGTTTTGCAGAGGGAAGGAAAAGAATTGGAAAAGGAGGAGTCAGAGGAAGAATTTGTTTTCTGGTCGCAGGAAGTGCATATCCCTCCTATAGCCAAGAGGCGTCGAGCAAAAACAAAAACTCCTACATTTGTTTCAAAAGTTTATGTTAGGAGAACAAGAATGAGGACACGAAAGACTCAACCAGTGAGTAAGCCAACAGAGGTGATAGCAGTAGAAACTTCAGAAGAAGAAGATGCTGCAGAAAAGGAAATTCAAGAAAACCCTACAGAAGAGGAAATTCAAGAAGATGCTACAGAAGAGGAAATTCAAGAAAATGCTGCAGAAATGGAAATTCAAGAAAATCCTGCAAGAGAAGAAATCCAAGAAGCAATTTAGGAAGAAATTGTAATGGATAAGCTTGCAAATCTGGCTTCAGTGGCATTGCAATGTGAGGAGATTATTAATGATGTTCCACAGCAACCTGAAGAAAACGTGGAAAATATGCCAATCCAGAATGAGGAAGTTATTGAAGAAATTCCACGGTCTAAGGTAGGACCCATAAGAACTCCTTCATCCCTAACTAGCTTATCAATTGCTTTAACATTCTTTAGGCAATGGGAAATAGAGAAGGATAGGTTGCAAGGAATAATTAATAAGCAACAAAAAGAGATTGAGAAGAAAGATAATAGAATTAAAGGATTGGAGACTAAGGTAGAAGAGATCTATGGTATGGTTCCTGAGATAATGCAGTGTAGGGCTCCCCCAAGAATTTATGCAGTGCACTTGAAAGAATGGTATCTGAATTTTAGATTAAACCGTATCGTAAGGGACCTTAATCCATCCTTGGAAACACTTGAGGAATTCTTTCATGCTTATCAAACCTCCCCACATTCTGTAAGGAACCTGTTATGTGAATTATATTTACATAATTATGCTGTACCCCAGGATAGAGAATGGAATCCTTTGTTGTACATTGGGGATATCCATCTCAGAGCTCTAATGTCTTGGATACAAAATGAAATGATTATAGGATCACAAGCCAGGGAGTTTGAAAAATTGGAACTTGATTGTCCATTGCCATTGAGGAGGGAATCAGAAGCACCCAGGGTTCTGTATTATGACTGGCAAAAGTTTCTAATAAGGGATGATGTTAGTAAGATAGTACTTCCAATGAGAGAGGAAGTCTATCAAGCGTATGAGCAATTAGTTCAAACCCACAGGACAACAACACTAGAGGGACTAACTCAACGCTGGAATCATCTACCAGATCATTTAAAACTGGGAGAACCCTACTCATTACAGAATTTTCATGCAGCTATATAGAGAGCCTCCAAGTACATACGGCTAGGAAGGGAGAAATCCAATAATTGGTTACCATTAATCTTTCGGCCTCCTATCCTAATGTGGCCACTTTTGGCATGCCAACCAACAAAACATAATTATGATGTAGATGTTGAAGAAATAGCTAGATGGTCCAGGTTGGAGAAAATGAAAGAATTTTATTGGAATTTGCCTTCCAAGGGAACCAGACAGAACACTGTTGGTGATTTCAGAGTTTCAGCAAAAATCAGAAATTTTCCTTTTGCTGTAGGAGCAGCAAACCCTTAAAGTTGGGGGGCATGATAAGTCAGTGTATTGACATATTTTTTATTAGGACTTTTAGGTTTTTGGTATCTTTTGGGTTGCATTGTGATAGTAAAATATTGTGAATTGACTATATGTAATCCATGTTTTAAAACTGAACTTAAGAAATCATATTTGAACCTTGTCTGTTAATTCCTGCAGCCATGCCAATTTATTCCTGTAGACAAATGGTTTGTCCCTGTGATATGCGGATTATTTAGGATGATTTCATATGTGAATTAATGAATGTATTAGTTAAGTAAGATACATATGCATGTCCTTGTATATTGTTTCTATTTTAGTGCAAATAATAATTGATGCTGCAGTGGAGAATTCTCTTTCGCGCCTAAGGAATGGAGAATCACGTCAGATAGTTGGAGGTCAAATTGAAGGAGATTCAAGCGAGCACAATCTAAGGCATAATCAGAGTAGTTGTACTTCTCCATGGGATTTTAACTCCAGTGCATGTTTAATCTACAAAATATCTCTTTGGCGTGCAAAGACTATGGTTCAGTTTTAGATCCACAGTTCCTGCAGGCAAGCTCTCTGTTATCCCCTTCATCTGACAACGATCCGCCTTTTCTTCTGGGCGTAATTGGAGTTATTCATTGCAGTTTTTTTTTCTTTATAATAAGCTCTTCCTTCTTTTCTGAGAGTTAGACAGAATGGAAAGGGATTGAGTAGAGTTTTTATCAAGTATTCTGAATTTTTCTCTTTTTGAATATGTAATCGTTCTTTGGGAAGAAATGAATAAAAATATCTTATTCTAATCTATTAAGAGTTCTTTGCTGAGAGTTTGATATCACTCATCCAAGGGGGCCCACTTGGTGAGTGATCCCATGTTTATGATTATTGAAGTTAGTTTTTACTTAGTTGCAGTAGAAGTTCATGACTAGGTTATTCCTGCAGCCACTGGAAATAGATCTTTTGACTGTTCTTGCAGCCAAGGCAGAACGGTGTGATTTCTGTTATTTCCATTAGTTCATTTCAGCAGAGTTTTGAAAAGCTTTCATTTAGTCTTTATGATTTCCATTCCTACCTTTCTTACAGTAATTAAGAATGATCATTTAAGGAGCTTAGTGCATATATATTGCAGACCCATTTCAAGTTTTACGTTCCTGGATTGACAACTAAATGAACACGAGCCATGAGAATAGTAAACTCTACCATATGAATGTCCAAACTTCGGATTGAGATTTCAATTAGAGGTATTATAGTCATTATAGTTGGAGGAGACAATATGTATAAATAAATGTAATACTCATGTGAGAGAGGTATCTGCATGCGAATAATTGTTTGATATTTCAGAAGCTATGAAGTAGTGCGAAGAAGTGTGAATAAGTACAAAAGAGAAGAATATGTTCCCAACCGAAACTGTAACAAGGCATTACGAGATGCTATTTTCTCAATGCATATTCTTCCAGATGTAATCTGAATATGTTTGTAAGACAATGAGTCTTCCCTGAGTTGTAGCCCTTTGTTGTTTTTGAGCAGTAACGCTAGGCAGTGTGCTTGAATGCATGTGCATTCTCCATTGTAATATTTCATATACTTCTAACAGGGTATCATCATATATTGGGTAGGTTCCCACCATGGTTTTTCCCTTAACCGAGTATTCCATATAAAAAATCTTGGTGTTATGTGGTATTGATGTGGTGTTGATTTATGCTTTCACTGTTAATTATCAAATCTGAAATTGTGTTTGAGTTAAGAAAAGATTTTGAGAAAACTGATTCACCCCTCCTCTCAGTTTTTTGCCTTGTTGCCAACACTTGGACCCTATTGGTGTGACTTTCTCAGTCCTTGAGGGTTTTACTCATGTTGGTCTTGTTTTATGGTAATAGTATGCTCATGTTGAGTCTGCTCTAGGCGTTTTTTTGCAACTATAGTATGCTCTAGGTGCTAATAGAAACTTTGAGGAGATTTCCTTGATTGTTACCTCTTGTGATGATGTTCCTAATAATAGATTTGCCTTGATTGTTGTTTGTCGTAGGCGTACAGGTAAGTCTCCTGTCCTCCAAACTCATCTATGTCAAGTTTTGGATGATTCTCTCCTCTTGAGGTGGGCTTTTCTTTTGTGTTGTTGGTTGGACAGGCCTTTGATTTTCTATTTTTGGTTTGCTTGATCTAAGCTTGTATAGGGTCAACACCCTTGTTTTGTTGCCTCTCTTTTATGTAGCCTACGAGCTATTTGTATACAAGACCAACACCCTTGTTTTATTTTTTATTTTAATAAAATTCATGATATAATAATAATAAACACTCCAAATCTAATATGTGTTATATTGATCTACCTAGGTTTAACAAAACCCTTCTTAGATCCATCCTACTTGGAAAAAGTATAAAATATCTCAACAATTTTCAAATAACTATAATTTAGTAAGAATACATTTTTACAATCAAGAAATCATGGGTAGTCCACTCATATTCATTTAGTAAACATTATTTACTAAAATCTTAATTATTGTAATGAAGTGTATTTAAAGAAAATGGAGAAATCAATCATACCAATCAAAAGGTTAAAGTTTTACCATCAATATATGAAAGGCTAACATAAATATCTATAGGATTTGCTTAAGATAAAATAATACTTTTTAGTTATCCCATTATTAAAAGAATATAGCATAATATAATATCATAGCTATAAAGACAAGAGTTCATGGTGTATATCAAAATAGATATTCTCTAACATCTATCAAATCATAAATTACATGATATAATTTGTCATTAAAAGATATGACCTTTTGGATGTAAAATCAATTAAGCAAGATCACAATGAAATGAAATAAAGTGAAGATAATATTAAGGAGGTAAATTTAAATTCTTTAAACAAATGAAGATTATATGAAAATAGATTAGTGGAATAGATTTTTGACAATTCTAATAGATATGCGTGCAAATTAATTAATTTGTAAGCTCTTAAATCAAAATAAAAACTAAAAGTAAAAAATTCTAGTAATCATTATAGACACCTAAAATTGTCTTAGCCTAATTAAATAAATATTTTATTTATTTAAGTATTTTATCCTAAGCCTTCTATTAATTAAATAGATTTTTTTTTATTTAATTAATCCACTAATCTTTTTCTAGCCTTTCCTAATTTAAATAAATATTTTTATTTATTTAAATTATCCTTTCTTTAAATTAAATAAATATTTTAATTTATTTAATTGACCCCAACTCTTTTATTAATTAAATAAATTTAATTATTTCATTAGCTTTTTCCTCCATGACACTTATCATTCATCTCTTAATTTACCTTTAACCACCTCTCTAATATTTTCCTATTTTCTATACCTACCCTCTAATCCAAGTCAACCATCTATCCCTCCACCTCTTAATCCTATCCCTCCATTTCTAGGGTAATCTCTATAAGAGAGACCTCTTCCTTATCCTTCCATATAGATTTCAAGTACAAGCACCTACACTCTGTTGAATTCAATACACAACCACAATTTGTTCTCTATTGAGCTCTTGTGCACACAAAATCTGAGAGCAACCATACTATCAAGCAAGATCAATGGAGATAGGAGGACAATGGAGATCAAACCCTAGGAGCATGTGAAGGTATAACTGTAGACACTTAAAAATAATTATTTTAATTATTTTTTAATTCCTCACATAATTAATTAATTAATTATGTTAATTAAAATTCTTCTCAATATTAATTAAATATAATTAATATTGTCACTATAGCATATGATTGATTTATTTAATAAATCAATCCCTTTCTTTATTCTTCTAAAAAATCAAATCCTCACAAATCTTTCTCTTAGCTAATTAATTTCAATTAATTAGTTAACCTACATGATTCCTACAAATCATCTTCTTAATTCATTATTAACCTAATAAATTCTTCTAGAAACTCCCTAAACTCACTTAACATTATTCTTTTAGTCAAATTCTCCTACAAATATAAATCCCATCTAACATTTCCTCTAATTCCCCTCCTAATGAGTCGTTAATGGCTAATCATCATGATTAGCCACAAAGTCAACTCTTTGTCCTTTCATCCAGCCACTAGCTTTAAATGCTCTTTTTCTAGATGAATGTAAGATTTTCAAAATCTTACATTCCTCTAGGCATTTCCCTCTCCCAAGGAATTTTTAATTCCTTTTTATTCTTCTAATCCCCATAATATCCATTTTTGGAGAATTTTTAATTCCTCCAATGCATCTTGTAGAGTGTGGAGATACGAAATGCCTTTAAGGCATATTTCTTGGTCTCCACACCCTCTCTTGGACCTTGTGTGACCTCACAAGTAAATCTTAGCCCTTCATCTCGAATTCATCCTAGCCATCCGTTTTCCTCTCCTCTTCCTATAAAATAGGGTTCCATCCCTTCATTCAAAAGATCTTGAAATTCAGTAAGCTTATGTTGCCCTTTTGAGCCCAGGAAATCATCTTGGCAACTTGATCATCTCATCCTTATCATTTGTGCACAATATTGGAGAGCCATCCACATCCAGCAATCAAAGGAGCACATCAAGTGGAGCATTATCAAGGGGCGCCTTCACTTCATCAAGCTCAATCCGAAGGAGAAGGTAAAATAGCCAGGTGAAATGGTCTTTTTATGATATTTTAGCATTCTGCATGTTTATTTCGTTATGTTTTGATCAGTTTACCTTTTAAATCTATTTTTCCCTCTTCAATAACATCTTTTTATTTGATATTTGCATGATCTAGGTTCTCTATGGGTTTTATGTCAGATTCATTATAAAAATAGGTTTAGTGGTTGAATCTGATAGGTTTTGCAATAATTTTAGTTTCCAATTTCAATATAAACAACCACCACTAAGATTTTTTTTTTTTTTTTAATGTGAGTGAAAAGCCACTTATTTTCACCTCAAAATTAAGATTTGTTTTTTAATGCGAGTGGAGGAGGCCAATGACATGATAACCATCATGAGAGTGTAATCCTATTCATTACATTGCCGATGAGAGGGGAATCAAATAAAAATTGAAAAAAAACCCTTTAAGTTGCAATGTCTCTCAAGAACCACCAAAATATGACAGATATGAAGGATGATTCATGCAAAATATTTGACAAAATATATAAATTCATGCACAATTAAAATGGAATATTTTTATCTTCATAATTTTTTTTTTAATCTTTTAATCTTTTTGTATTTTGTATTTTTCTTTTATGAATATGTTGAGTTCCTATGATGTTATCATTGTAGAGTTACGTCTCTCGAATGATTTGACAATATTGAAAGAGAATTAAATTACTATTGGAAATTGTTTTCTCCTTAAGAATGGGGTTGCTTAGAATTGAATACCATTTGAAAAAAAATTCAATCTAAGGGAATGAATTAAGAAACATTCATCTTAAGGGAATGAATTAAGAAACATTTGTAAATGAGAAATATTCATCATAACTCAACCACTATGAAAAAATCAAGATCTGTATGGATAAAAGAAAGTAGCAGAAACATAAAACTATTCCAATTGAATAAACTTAAATATAAAAAACTAATAGAATAAAGGAAATGAAGGGTGGCAATAAGAATATTTTATTGGAGGAGGATACAAGAAAACAAATTATATTTTTCTTAAAACGTGTCTTATGATATGAGAGTTTTCCAATTTATTGAATCTTATTCTCTCTTTGGTATAGAATAAGAAAAATGAAGTGTTATTGGCTTTGGTCATTGAGGAGGAGGTCCATTTTGTCTCATTTTCCTTACTTGGATATAATACCCTAAGGGTTGATAGGTTCCCTCATCACTTCTTCAAGGTCTTTTGAGAAATGATCTTTACAACGTTGTGAAGGATATCTAAGAATTTTTCTTTTGGTAATTTTTTAAAGGATTTCAATAATACTTTTCTTATTCTCATCCCTAAAAAGTCTAGTTTTTTTTATAATTTTAGTCTTTTTTAACTCTTTTTCGAAGATATATAGTAAAATTGTGGCTATTAGATTATATGGTGTCATCGAGAAATTATAATTGACTTAGAAAAGTGGATTTATTAAAAATAGATATATTTTATACTTCATCATTATCATCCATGTCTACAAGAAAGAGTAAAATGACTAGCTTAAGGTTAAAGATGGATATGTATGAGGCTTATGGTTAGGTATCATGTAATTTATTGAATGATATTTTGGGGATATTTGGTTTTGAAAAGAGATTAAAATATGTAATCATGAAATATTTTTACTCTTGTATTTTTCATGTCATTTAATAAGTTCCCTTTGAGTTTCATTAGTTGTAGAGATGGCAGTAAGCAACAAGATCTCATTTCCTTTTTTAGTAATTTTTATTGAATATCTATTCAAATATATCAATCTTATTATTTCTTTAGAGAGGGTAAAAATTTTTGAATCCTTCTTTTAGGTAAAATTATGTCCCCCATCAAAAATTTGTGGGTGGGGCAAAAGCATGAAGTTGTGTCGCACTTGGGGCTAACTAGGGGTAGTCCGGTCAATCTGAGTTCCGTCAAACTAAGTCTGACCAAACTACCACCTAGCCATGTGGCGCCTCATGTCACTGGCATGGCGCCAAGAGTTCAGCTAAATGAAAACTACAAAATTCAACTATGTTGGACTTAAAAAATTTATTACAAGAAAGATATACATCAAAATTTAATTTTTTTTTAACACTGTATATTTATGTCCTCTATTTGGAAAATTAAAACCAGAAAAAAAAAAGTTCATTTTCATTTTGTTTGGTGACACCGACTAGAACCCCTAATTTTCAACATTCAACAATAAAAAATTTGCCTTTGAATATATTAAGCAAATGTAAATTAAAATAAATAAATAAATAAACAACAGACAAAAAATTCATTAATATTTCTATATTTGATTAGTTTACATCATTTTGAAATTCAATTTAGAAATGTCACTTTTATGCGGTTGAAGTTAAACAGTTTTAATTGTGTTGGCCACTTCCTTTATAAAGTGTGACACAACATTGTTCTTTTACCCAGTGATATATTTATTAAAGGGGATGTCTCTATAATTGAGATACGATAAGAATTTAATTTATATTTTGAAGAAAATTTAAGTGACAAGGTTAATATTTTATAATATTTTTATACTTTCTAAGCAATCTCATCATTGATATCTTTGGTTGTTACTCATAGGTTCTACCATCACATAAGTTAGACTACCCTTATTCATAAATTTAATTCCTAAACCATTTTGGCCTGTTCTAATTGAAAGGTACCAAAATACTTACTTGCTAGAAGGGATTTTTAATCAACTAGGTTGGTGAATTGTTACTTATTAAATTATTTTCAATAACCAAATGTTTACTTTATGTCTATTTTGAAGTTTCTATCCAATGTTTTTGAGAAGATAGAGTATTTTGAAAAATGTTTCTTATGCAAACATGTTGAGAAAAAAAACATAATCTTTCTTTTAAATGCTAGGACCATGTCTCTCTTTTGAAGATGGGAGGGTTAGGAATGAAAAGTTAAGTTGTTTAATTATGTCATACACACTATATTAGGGTGGAGATTGATCAATGCAAATTTTAGTTGGATTAGTATAATTGGAGTTAATTATTTTGAGAATGGTAATTATATTTTCTTACTTTCCAATGTTGAGCTCCCTTAAGGCCCTAACATTAGGAGGTGTTTGGTCAAGAGAAAAAAAATAACATGAAGGGGTGAGATAGAAAGTGGGAGAGAGAAAATTGCTTTGGTTTTTAGAGGACACTTAGATACTTGATCATCCTTTGGACACTCTTTATTAGATTACTCTAGTTTGTGTTCTTTTGAAGGAATATTTGGTACCCGTGTTGCATATTACTTAAAAATTTAATAACTCTATTAGAAAATGGAAGAGATTCACCTTACCCAACTATTTACCATATTCTTCCTTTCTTCTTATAAGACTTCAAAATATTCTAGCGGGATTCTATATTCTACAAAGGGTAAAATAAGACACTTTAGTTTGGATAGATTCTTTTTTGAATGTTTTTCCATCTATAGTTATTCTTCTTCTCTTACTCCTATAAGAGATCACCATCCCTACTCTAACTTTTGATTGAAGCCTCTCATACAACAAAAATATATCCATTTTTGTACACTTCCCAAAACAAAACCATTTTTTTAAATAGTCTTGCTAAGAGAAGATTATTTTACCTAATCATTGTGCCCTTTGTTTGTTAATTTGAATTGAGGATCTCATCTTTTTTTGGCCCATGATTTTTTTGGGAGTTTTTTGGGTTGTCCTTTGCAAGTTTGGCCTTTCCTTATGTTTTACCCTTGTCTCTTTGTAAGAACATCTCCCATTGGTCTTCTCCCTTATCTAATCCCTTTCTTAAGCTACTTTGGTACCCCCACTCTCCCTCACATGTTGTGGTTTCTTTGGCTTGAAATAAATTATAGGGTATTTAAAGATGTGATGTTTGAGGTTGATAGAGAGGCTTTGAAATTTTCTTTGGCAATAAAATAAAAGTACTTGGTGACTTATAAGGATCATTCTTCATCTTCCAAGATTATTTGAATTCCTAAGAAGGATTCCTTTATTATTGATATTTAGGATTTGGGTGTGGATAATGGTATCTCTTTATAAAAGGTTTCCAACTACTCTCTTGTTAGATGGACCTTACTATCAACTAGGAAAAATTTGAAGGAGCATGAATCATAAGAGCAACTTGTTGGTTCGCAAATCGACAAATCATTACACTCTAAAGGCATGTCAAACCTTATTTTCAAGTATAATGACAAAATTCATGAACGAACAAAAAATAACCAAGAAGGTTAATATCATCTACTCTTTAGGCTCTGCCAAACTTTGCTAATGAGCCAATATCACCACTATTTGATAACCCTTCTAGATTATATGATGATATGTAAGAAAACAAAATATCACACAATTTTCAAAGGTTTATTTGATCACAACTTCAATTCAATTATCCCTTTATTATCTATTTTCCACAACCATGAGGTGAAAATAGAAAAATGAAACTAAACTAAATCCTACCAACATAATTCAAAATTAAGATTATTTTATATTTGATCTATTTTGGAGTTGAAATTGATTGGTGCCTTCTTCACAAGGCAACTGAGTCTAACCATATAATTAATACATGTTCCTTCAATGGGGGGATTCTAGATATTTGACACTGAATTGTGTTTATGCATGACATAAACGTGCAAGTAGCTCTGTCGTAAAACCCTTCTTCTTAATCCAAATTGAATTTTTTAATCACTGCAATTTATTTAATAGAATTTAGCTCTCACTTGAGGAAGCCCATTAAATAAATCACACAAAGAATAAAAATTTGTCAATAAATCAAATATATCATTAAAATACTAATTCATATGAGAAAGAGAAACACAAATTAGAGACAACCAAATGATGTCTTTTCAATAATTTCATCAAATAATTGACATCAAATCAAGTATCATTGCAAGTTATCCATTTCTATATAGAAATCTTTTACAACATACACCTTTTGTCCCAAAATAGAATTCAGAACCCTTCTATACGGTCTTGGTTTCCTTCTTATAGAGATGAAGGAAGAAAACAAGCTACAAACCATTTACATTTAGTTACTAGTTTAACAATTGTTCAACTTCCTAAAAATATAAAAAACTCCCTTATACAATAGCATATAAAAGTGATGCCAATTTGACTTGTTGACGATGAATACAAATGATCATTGCACATTTGAAAAGAGAAATAAAAGACAAAATGAACAATAATAAATTTGAAAAACACATGAGGAACTGGTGAACACAAGTATACACATTCAATATCTTGCATTTTCAAGTAAATGCTCGTGACTACATGAGTCTGGCAAGGCACTAAAATTTATGGAGCGTCACCTTATACTATATTCACCATCACACCGATTAAGCAATGAATAAGTTTACTTGGGAAATATTTTCAATATACTTCTAGCTCACATACATGTCAACTCTACCAATAATATCTTTCATTTCAATTTCAAGGGAAAACAGTCCTTTGAGATGGAAATGACTGTTGTCAACCACCATTTGTGCATCATTAATAAAATTTAGAGCTCAAGGCAAAAATTGAGCCAATTCATCTCTCCATCTTCTCTGTTCCTTTAAATAACCATTCTCATCAAATAAGTAAGGCAAAGGAATATCCATCGTCTGATCAAATTCACTAATTTCTTTAGTAAGCATTGCATGAAATCTACTATGCTTATCAATCCATTCATCTAGAGCCTTTAACATAACATCCTCACCATCACCTTTTGATATAATTTCTTCCCTTTTTGACACCAACCTAAGCTATAGCAACATTGATGGAAGGTTAACAATTTCTACCAAATTTGTGTTACCAATCCTTTGCACAAGAACCTAATGATATATTTTGCTAGGATCTTCAATAGTTAATGGTCTATTACCAAGTTGATAATGTTGGCAACAAGGCAGAAAATTGAGAGGGGGGTTGAATCAGTTAAATTCATACTTGTGGTAGACCTAAACACCTAAAAATTCAAGAGAATTAATATACAAATAATATGATCAAGTCCTTCAAACAACAAGAACACATATTGAAATGAAGATAAGTGAGGAGCAACCTTCTAAACCATCTTGTTTGAATGATAGTGCCGGTTGTACTATGTAATCCATTGAAACATCTTCTTAAACTTTTGTGACCTAAAATGAGAAACATATATACCACACATCCTCCTCTATCTCACTTATGAATTGTGAAACCATATCTTCAAAAGTAGAGAAATGTGATACAATCTACTAGGCTAGAGACACCAAAACTAGCACTACATACTTGAGTTTTTTCATTGCAACAATCTATCAATAAAATAAAATTTGACATCCAACCATGAACTTCAAAAATCACATATATGACATCCAACCATGAGCTTCAGATCAACATATTTTGACATCCAATCATGAGCATCAAATTGGCATATTTGATCAGAATATTTGATGGTTCATCCAACATTTGATCAACATATTTTGACATCCAACCATGAATATTCAATAATACAAACATAGGTTGATATGAATGACAACACATTGTCACCACAGCTACAATAATCTCCACCTTTGAACAATCAAACAAGAACATTCAACATCATAGGTTGACATCAATTATATCATGGGTTGACATCAATGACAACACATATTACCCTTAGAGTAATGGTCAAGCTGAGGAATTTAATAAAACCATACTAAAAATCTTCAAAAATATTATCAATGAAGTTGGTCATGATTGGCGTATGCAACTCAATCCTACCTTATGAACCTACTAAACTAGTATTTGCATGCCTAAAAGTGCTACTCCATATTCCCTATTCTTTGGTGTTAAAGCCATCTTACCTATAGAGGTCAAGTTACCATCCCTAAAAGTCTCTTTACAATTCTTTACCAATGATGAAGTGTGTGTCGAGTTGAATTTCATCATTAGAATACTACCTGCAACATGTTAGTTTCACAAAATACAAAGGAAATGCTACAGGATTTATCCAAACTCAACCAATGCAACTACATGAAATTGATATTAAATAAAAATACTATTTTTACCTTCATTATTTATGTCTCATTGTGTCCTAACTCCACTATTATTGGTTGCAGATGGTGTGCTCTCAGACAAGCAATGATAGCTTCCAAGATGGCATATGAATAATGGACTAATAATTGATAGTTAACTGATACTATGATATGCAATGCTAAATGATTATGCTATTTGCTTCAAGATTAAAACTCACGGATGCATAAGTTTTCACAAATGATTAGCTTGAAAACTCACTTGAAGACTAACTCTTTCTCAACTCAAACTCCTGATTTTATAGATTTTGAGAGGATAAGATGATGTGGCTTGGATCAACGGTCACGATCAAATCTGCAGATTTGGATGGCTGTGAGCAAAGATGAAGGTTGAGAGAAAGGGGGAAGGGGAAGACAATTGTCACTCATCTCACCTTGACTGGGTTGCTAACTGAGGGAATCTAGGGATGGTTGGAGAAGATTTAGGCATGAGAGGACAAGTGGACTCAAGTCCTTCCTAAGATGTAGGGGTGTTGGAGATAATATAGAAGAAGGTTAGGAAATATGTGTACGTACACAATATTTCATTAAATTTGGAGGTTGGAGTTAAATGATGAATTAATATTTAAGAAATATTAATATATTTAGCCACATGATTGATGAGTTGGCAAAGGAAAGATGAAGTGGAGATGGAAGGTGAGTTGGAAAAGGGATTTAAATAATTTAGAAATTATTTAATATTTGAGACTATAGGATAGAAGAATAATCATTAAATATTAGATATTCGAATGATTGGAGGAAATAATTAAATATTTAGATATTCAATTAATTGATCAGAAGAATAATTAAATATTAGATATTTAATTAATTAGAGGAATAGGATAGGTGAATTAATTAATAGAACATTTCAATTAAATTAATTAATAGAAAGACACGAAATGAATTAAATAAATTAACCTTTTCAAATTAACTATTTAATAGAAGAATAAACATTAAATAAATATAAAATATTTATTTAATCACTCATAGCCATTTTTATGTGTATACATTTTGCCCCTCTTTGAAATGATGTCAAGACAACATTGTTTCAAAGATTAAATTAAGTCTCGATATAATGTGCCTGATGAAAATTGAAAATCTTGATTGTGTGTCCCCTCGAGAGAGTGATCGTGAATTTGTTGAAAAATTTGGATAAGTGATAGATCTCACGATAATTGAAAAGGTCCGTCAATTAAATTTATTTGTGAAAAATAAATATAATTGCCCCATTGAAAAACATTAATTACCCTTCAGAATAGTAAATATAAAATTAACCAAAGTTAATTTTAATCTCATTTGCATCCTTGTCAGCTTTGTGAAGAAATTGTCTTGGTGAGGTGACAAAATGGTGATCTCATTGGAGAACCATTGATTTGAGCACGTTTGATGATATCAGCGACCTCCTGAGTATCGGTATCTGGTATGTATCTTATCCCGAGCTTTTTGCAACTTGTCGTACAATTTTTCATGTTTGTTTAGCGCGTTTTTGGTTATTTTTTATTTTTTGCAACTTGTTATAGATGTCTTTTGATTTCTCTAAGGTCTGTGATTGGATATTTGTAGGCTTTCCATATGACTTAGGTGAAAGTGGAAAATTATGCAAAGAATATTTTCCCATTCCTTTATCATTTAATTTGATCTTTTTCTCAAAGGTTTCCCATAACTTTTCTTGAATCTCTTTGGTAGGATATACTGATTCTCTGTTATGTGGAACTCTTGTATCTTGTGTTGGCTTCAGATTATTGCAATATTAGCTAGAGTTTGCAATTATAGTGACCTCTTGTCCTTCATAAGGAAATTTTACACATTGATGATATGTAGAAGGAACTACTTGCATGTAGCGAATCCACAACCTTCCCAGAAGAATGTTATAAGAGAGGTTCAAATCTAAAACCTGACATAATGTATTCCTTTCCACAGGTCCTATTTTGATTGGTAACACCACAGTTCCTTTAGAAGAATGCTCTGCTTCATCATAAGCCTTAATAGTTATTTTCTTCTTTGGATCTACTGCATTTTTTGAATATCCCAAAGCTTTTATTAAACTTAATTTACAAATGTTTAATCTTGCTCCACCATCTATGAGTACACGTTTGACATGTGTTTTATTAATGGTGACTTCAACATGTAAGGGAGCATTGTGAGGATGTTTCAAGGATGCGTCATCAGTTTTAGAAAATGATAAGCAATGAGGGGCTATAAGGTGTCCCACCATATTTTGGAACTGATCCACATCCAAATATTTTGAAACTGTTGTTTCTACTAAAGCTTTTTCCAAAATTTCCTTATGCATAGGTGAAACTTTGAGAAGTTCCAAAATTGATATTTGAGTGGGTATTCTCTGTAATTGCTCTACTAAATTGTATTGTTGTGAAGTGGATGTTGAGTCTTTTGTTATACTTGGAAAGGTGACCTTCTCTTTGCTTCTTGTAATGACATTGATTGGCTCTGAAGGTGTGTTATCTTTAACAATGATGACATTTACCACATCATCATATGTATAAGTGTAGTTCACTTTGGCTTTTCCTTTGTCATCTTTTGATTGGGATTGTTCACCTTTGTCATAATTCGGAAGTGGAGTTTTGAAAGCTAGGTGTGATTCATTTGTCTTATGGCTATCCACTGTGATAGTTCCATTATCGATTAGATCTTGGATAAGGTTTTTCAATCTTTGACAATGATTTGTTTGGTGTCCTTTATTCTGATGGCAATTACAAAAATGATTGTCATTCCACCAATTAAGCTTGACTTGTGGTTCATAACTTCTTGCTTCTGGTAAAACAATCAGTTTATTTGCAAGAAGAGTTTTTAAAGCTGATTCCAATGGTTCTCCAATGTTTGTAAATTTCTTGCAATGATTGGAGAAGAAAGACTTAGATTTATTGCTTTCTTGATTGTTATTCTTTGGGATTTGAATTGATAGATTAAAGATTGGTTGTTGTTTTGTAGCACTATTATCGTCATTTCCTCCATTGATGACATTCCTATTCTTTGACCAGAACTTGGGTTTGTCATTGTTGCCATTGTTGTTATTGTTGTTGTAAGAATTATTGTAAAGTTTTAGCTCTCCTTTCTTTACCACTGTGTTTTCTATTTTCTAGCCATTCTCAGTCATCTTGGCGAAGGATGGAGGACATTGCATTTTTAGTCGATAACTCATTTCACTGATAAGATTATCAATGAATATGTCCATATTTTCTTGATCAGGTACATCTCTTGGATACCTATTAAACATCTGTTTCCATCGCTGCAAGCAAGAAGATCATAAAAGATTCACCATTTTTTTGTTTAACATTGCATAAATCTAGCATTGTTATCTCATTCCTTACATTGTAGGAGTATTGTGAAATAAATCTATTCATGAGTTCTTCAAAATATTTGATTCCAGATGGTAATCTTGAAAACCATTCCATTGATTGTCCATTTAAACTCCTAGGGGAAAGACGCATCAGGTAAGTTTCGTCGTGTGCAAATTCCATACTCATCGTACAAAACTCCCTAATGTGATCTCGAGGATCAGATTTTCCATTGTATTTGTCATATTTAGGGATCTCGCAATGCTGTGGAAATGGTATCATATTCAAATTTTTATCGAAAGGATATGGGTAGATATCTTCCAATGAATACTTCTTGGAGCTTGTTCCATTTTGCATATCTTGTATCTGTTGTTGTAGAGTTTGCATTTGTTGAGTGAGGTTTAACAATGGATTATCCATATAGTTTCTCCTTATTTCTTCGTAAGTTCTTTTATCACTACGCTCTCTTCTTGTGTCATCATGTTCTTTTCTTGTCTCTTCATGACTTTCTTTGTTTACATCTTCGTTATTTGGATCATCTATGTTTTGGGTGTTACTTGCCTCCACGTGTTGTTTCAATCTTTCCATGTTAAATTCTTGTGGCAATTCAGCTCCTGATTTTGCCAACATCAAAAGATATTTCTCTTTTTGCTTTGTCAATAATTGTTCCATTAGTCTATCAAATTTGAAATCTTTCTCAAGGTCTCTAATGGTGTTATTGACCACTTCTTCATCAACAGCAGTATACCCAAAAGTTTGTAACATCGGATTATCTTCTTCCTCCATTTGTTTTTGTTGTTTTCTAAGTTGTTCGTATTGAGCTCTAGTCCAAATTGACATGTGATTGTTTCAAATTTTTTGAAGTTTCCAATGGACAAGTCAATAGGTGATTATTGGTTTAGGAAGATATGCTTTGTTGATTTTACCACTATTGTTTGTTCATTGTGATAAAGCGTCTCTTTGTTCAAAAGCACGTCCTTGAAAAATTTCTCCATCAAACTCTATCCCACAGCCACGTAAATAGTGATGAAAATGGTGTAGGAATGTCCTATGTTTTAATAAGATCTTGCGATTGATATACAAGAATCTTATTCTTTTCAGAGTAGCTTTATAACTGGGTTTTCTTTTCTTAAGGTGATACTTAGAAGTCATATAAGCATCTGATAGTTTACAAGTTTGTTTGATTCCAAAGTTGGTGCAATTATGATTTTGATATGACCTAGGTTCAAAATAGGAAAGATATATGGGTATGTGCAGGATCATGGTGTGCCAAAACAGGCCCTTAAGTGGCAATGGAATTTCAGAAAATCAGAGTTATGCAACTTGAAATTAAAATTTGAATAAGTTGTGAACATTATTTTTAAAATATGTAAGAGAATATATATAAAATTGAATGTAGTTTCTAAGCTACTAGTTGTTTTTTGGAAAAAAAAATCCTATTTGATGAAAATTTCAAATTTCAATGCAGTGGTACTAAAATTTTAGGAAAAAAATAAGTAGACGTATGTCTGACCACCCTAATCACAATCAAATCATAATATCTTTTATAATATTTATAATATAAGTATTAGAATCATATCCAGATGTGACACATTTTTTTAAAATTTTTTTATAAAGTAAATAATTATTTATGAATTTTTTACTACAACTTTTCAGAAATTCAGAAACTCCTACGTCTGACCACCTTAACTTGGTCAAAACCTTATGAATTTTTTTTTTAAAAATTTTTTTCCCTATAGTAGACGAAGCATAGGATGTGATGCATGTTTCATATTCAAAAAATGTTATACCGTTTGAAAGTTATGAGTGTTTTTCAATCAATACATCAATCAGGACTATTGTCAGAATTCAATTAGAAAATAAATAATAATTATTCATTAAAGTCGAAATAAGACAAGCCTTATATTGTTGGAAAGCTGGGAACGTCCTTCTTTTCATTTTATCAATTTTGGTTACAAAAAAAGTCATCAACCACTAGTGTAAAGTTTGGAAAATCAAGGAATATTGAAAAACACATTTTTTCAGTTGACTTTCTAGGCTTGTCACTTCCAAGCCAAATACCAAAGCATTCATGAGCCGAAATTTGAAATTTGAAAATTTGACTACAAAAATCGGATATCCGATTTTAATCAGTAAATTCTCTAACTAGATTTGCCCATAATTAATCTAATGTTTATTAATATATTAATATATTAATTTATAAACAAATTAGTATATGATATTAGGGAGAGGGAGAGGGGGAGTGGGGGGAGAGAGAGAGAGAGAGGGAGGGAGGGGGGAGGGATAGAGAGAGTTGTTATGGGTCATATGTTGTCCTAAGGGGTCGAAAGACACCATATGACCCAAAGAAACCCAATATGGTGTGATTAGGGGTCATATGGTGTCCTAAGGGGTCATATGATGTCTTAAAGGGGTCATATGACACAATATGACCCACTAGGACACAATATGACGCATAACGACCAAATATGGTGTCTTAAGGGGTCATATGGTGTCCTAAGGGGTCGTAGGACACCATATGACCCCTATGGACACCATAGGACCCCTTATGACACCATATGGTGTTGTAAGGGGTCATATGGTGTCGTAAGGGGTCGTAGGACACAATATGACCCCTTAGGACACAATATGACCCAAAGCGACCCAATATGGTGTCATAACGGGTGGTATGGTGTCCCAAGACACCATATGACCTCTATGGACACCATAGGACCCCTTAAGACACCAAATTGTGTCGTTAGGGGTCATATGGTGTCCTAAGGGGTCATATGGTGTCCCATGAACCCTTATGACCTCTTAGGACACCATATGACCCCTAATGACACCATATTGGGTCACTTTGGGTCATATTGTGTCCTACAACCCCTCAGGACACCATATGACCCCTAACGACACCATAAGACCCCTTAAGACACCAAATTGTGTCATTAGGGGTCATATGGTGTCCCATGAACCCTTATGACCTCTTAGGACACCATATGACCCCTAATGACACCATATTAGGTTGCTTTGGGTCATATTGTGTCCTACGACCCCTTAGGACACCATATGACCCCTAACGACATGATTTGGTGTCTTAAAGGGTCCTATGGTGTTGTTAGGGGTCATATGGTGTCTTGGGACACCATATGACCCCTAATGACACCATATTGGGTTGCTTTGGGTCATATTGTGTCCTACAACCTCTTGGGACACCATATGTCCCCTAACGACACAATTTGGTGTCTTAAGGGGTCCTATGGTGTCGTTAGGGGTCATATGGTGTCCATAGGGGTCATATGGTGTCTTGGGACACCATAGGACCCCTTAAGACACCAAATTGTGTCGTTAGGGGTCATATGGTGTTCTAAGGGGTTATATGGTGTCCTAAGGGGTTATATGGTGTCCCATGAACCCTTATGACCTTTTAAGACACCATATGACCCCTAACGACATGATTTGGTGTCTTAAGGGGTCCTATGGTGTCGTTAGGGGTCATATGGTGTCCATAGGGGTCATATGGTGTCCTGGGGCACCATATGACCCCTAATGACACCATATGGGGTTGCTTTAGGTCATATTGTGTCCTAAGGGGTCGTTACAACCCCTTAGGACACAATATGACCTAAAGCAACCCCATATGGTGTCATTAGGGGTCATATGGTGCCCCAGGACACCATATGACCCCTATGGACACCATATGACCCCTAACGACACCATAGGACCCCTTAAGACACCAAATTGTGTCGTTAGGTGTCATATGGTGTCCTAAGGGGTCACAGGACATAATATGACCCCTTAGGACACAATATGACCCAAAGCAACCCAATATGGTGTCATTAGGGGTCATATGGTGTCCTAAGAGGTCATAAGGGTTCATGGGATACCATATGACCCCTAACGACACAAATTGGTGTCTTAAGGGGTCCTATGGTGTCGTTAGGGGTCATATGGTGTCTTGGGACACCATATGACCCCTAATGATACCATATTGGGTCACTTTGGGTCATATTGTGTCCTAAGGGGTCATATTGTGTCCTACGACCCCTTAGGACACCATATGACCCCTAATGACATGATTTGGTGTCTTAAGGGGTCCTATGGTGTCGTTAGGGGTCATATGGTGTCTTGGGATAGCATAGGACCCCTTAAGACACCAAATTGTGTCGTTAGGGGTCATATGGTGTCCTAAGGGGTTATATGGTGTCCCATGAACCCTTATGACCTCTGAGGACACCATATGACCCCTAATGACACCATATTGGGTCGCTTTGGGTCATATTGTGTCCTAAGGGGTCATATTATGTCCTACAACCCTTTAGGACACCATATGACCCCTAATGACATGATTTGGTGTCTTAAGGGGTCCTATGGTGTCGTTAGGGGTCATATGGTGTCTTGGGACACCATATCACCCCTAATGACACTATATTGGGTCACTTTGGGTCATATTGTGTCCTAAGGGGTCATATTGTGTCTTACGACCCCTTAGGACATAATATGACCCAAAGCGACCCAATATGGTGTCATTAGGGGTCATATGGTGTCCCAAGACACCATATGACCCCTATGGACACCATATGACCTCTAACGACACCATAGGACCCCTTAAGACACCAAATCATGTTGTTAGGGGTCATATGGTGTCCTAAGGGGTCACTTTGGGTCATATGGTGTCTTACAACCCCTTAGGACAACATATGACCCATAACGACACAATTTGGTGTCTTAAGGGGTCATATGGTGTCCTAGGACACCATATGATGCCTATGGACACCATATGGTGTCCTTAGGGGTGATATGGTGTCCTAAGAGATCATAAGGGTTCATGGGACACCATATGACCCTCTCCTCTCTCTCTCTCTCCATCCCTCTCCTTCTCTCTCTCTCTCTAAATATGACTAATAAAATCCGATATTGGATTTAATCGGATATCGGATTTCTGCCATTGCCATTAATGTGGTGGTTCAGTAAATAAAAGGTGACAACGGGAAAATTTTAGGGGACCACAAATTTATACATTAAAATCGGATATCCGATTTTTGTACAAAAAAAAGAAAAAAAAAGCCTTGTGGGCTATTTTGTGGATTCCAACTGCCCACAGTCTGCATATTCTATTTTCTATCGAGGATCACAGGTTTTCAGTCTGGTAGAGACAAATTTGTGCTTTTGGGAGATTTTTAAAGTGAAAACTTATATTGTCAATCATGTAGGAGCATATGTGTGGAGGGAAATGGGGAGTAGTAGTCATCGGAAGTCTAAATGCAAAAGAAAACTTTCAAATGACCAAATTGAAGTGTATAGAGAAAAAGATAGAGAATGTCATAGGAGGAGAAGACAAGGTATGTTAAATATTTCTAATGTTACTTCAAGTGAAGAGGAAATTGAATTTGAAAATGTGCCACAAGTTATTGAAAATGAAAATGTAGATTTTGAAACTGAAAATATTGAAAATTTTAAAAATGTTGAAAGTGATAATGAAAATGCTTAACATGTGGAAAATTTTGACATAGGAGGTGAAAATGTGGAAAACTTTAACATTAAGGTGGAATTGCTCAACCAAGTGAACCATATGTAACACCTAATTACTTTAGAAATGAAGACCCTCTCATGGATGAAAGACAAATTCCAAATCCAAGACCTTCAAGAACCCCAAAATGGTTATTTGAAATCGATGAGAACATTATTGTGAATCTTGAAGGCAAGAGGTCAACAAGAACCGTTTGATTGTGGGCTGCACAACTTTTCAATCAAAATTTTAGCAATAAGACATTGACTGAGCAATTCCAACTCTTTGTTCAATTGCTAAAGATGATAAAGATGAGACCATTGCTAAACAAATTGAAGATTCCTATGAACAAGAAGATGGAGAGAAATTCTATTATTGCAAAAAATCTATTTGACGCTCTCAATTCTATTGGAAAGAATACCAAATAAAGAGATAAGAGAGCCGCTCGAAGAGTGATTACAACCTCCTTAGTAAGCCATCAATTGAGGAAGGCTCATCAAATGAGACAAACTTGTGTTGATTTTAACATAAACTGTAACTTTGGATAGAGCACTTGCATGAAGACAAAGACTTGATGATCCACTTCAACAAGATACATGGGCATTTGGTGGGAGGCTTCCACATGTTGATAGAAAGTTGATTGACAATGTGAAGGAGGAGATTCAAAAATTTTGGCACTCTAATTATAGAGTGTCACCCAATGTAAAGGACGTTTTGAAATTAAGAATCAGCAAACGAGACCGCACACCGCATCCCAAACATTTCTTGGAATCAAGCCAAACAATGTTGTACAATTTTTTTTGTGAATTACATCCAACTTTGCAAATATCACAAAGGGCCTTTGAATCTTTGAAACCATTTTATTGTGTTCCTCTTAAGATTCACAATACTTGTTGTTGCGAGTACCATGTGGAGTTTTCAATGTACCATAAACTTTTATGTCATATTCGTTCTACAATGCATACTAATGAGATGTTGCAAGAGTGTGGTGCAATGTTATTTCCGAGATCATCAAGAGACTTGCAAGATCTATTTTTATGCCCTAGAGATTATGGCTGCTATTTCTATAGAAATGATTGTTTGAATGAGAAGTGCTCAGAATGTGGTGGGTTGTCAAGGTTTGTTTCATGTTTTCATGAGGGCAGAAAACATGAGTTTGGAAAGAATTATGTTGAGAAAAAAAGATACAAGATAGTGAAATATACTTTGAAGAGTGGAGGTGAAGGTTATAGATGCGAATTAGTCTCAAGACAAGTGAGTATTGCTAATTTTATTTTGGATTTTAAGGAAAATCTTTTCTACAAGTATGCAAGGCCCACCCATAGGTCTCAATGGTTGGATCAATAGTTTAGGATGTGTAAGAACTCTTCCCCGATTGGCACTATTGTATCGGTGGTTGATTTTGCAGAGAACTATACATTGCAACCATAGAATGAGGTACAGTCTCAGTACTACAATTCATTCCAGATTGCTATTTTTGTTCACATTACATATAAACATGCTCCTGATAGTACAAAAGAGAACAGGAAGATAATCAGGGAGTATCATTTTTATATGAGTGATGATAGATCACACTCCTCCGAGTATGTGCAACATTCTTTTGAGTTCTTGCATGAGAAAGATATTGCAATTGACCGACATATAATATGGTCAGATAACTATAGGGTCAATTCAAGAATGCCCATATGTTTAATTGGTTGAGTAGAATGCATGTAGAGAGGCGTATACCTCATATTTAGTGTTTTTTTGAGGCAGGACATGGGAAGGGAGAGCATGATGGAGTAGGTGCATGTTTGAAGAGAGCTCTAGTTAAGGAGCAATTGAGGATTTCAGGTGCAAATTTCTCTGATGCACGTTCTATTGTTGATTGGTGTAGTTCAACATTGTCACATGGAGGTACTATTGATTCAACAGTGAGAAGATTTTTTTGGTTGGTTGAGGAGGGAACAGTGGGAGATAGATTGGATTGTCAAACAATTAAAGATTCTTCAAAGATGCATTCATTTCTCAGCTTAGATTCAAGTACATGGACCATTTGGACACGAGCGTTGGCTTGTTTTTGTCAGAGTTGTGTTCAATGTGATTAGGATCAGTATGATTCAAGTGAGTGGGTTGATACATGGGTTCCCCACTATCTAACTCCTTTACCTCAAACAATATCCTTGTCAAACGATGACGTGGAAAGTTCACTTGAGTATGATCGTCTATCAGATCTTGTACAACCAGGACATTTTTTTGCAGTTGTCGTACCGCAAGGGAATGAAGAGAGATCAGAATATTGGTTGGCATGATGTGTACAAGGAAAAAAAAAGCTAACACAACCACTGACAGATGATGATGGGTTCACATAGCCTACAGGTTCAGTTGTTGTTGTGGGAACTTGGTTGTGAACATACATGATTAGAAAGAATGGCATACCTGCATTTGAAGACTATCAGAGACACAAAACCATTATAATGTATTCACACCTTATTATAGCTACAAATGTCAAGTTATTGAAGCATCAAGCAAAACCAAAGACCAAAGAGCTATGGACAATGACTATTGTTGATCATGAAGCAATACTGGATACTCTTAAGCAAAGAGATGACCCTTCAGGCACACTTGAGTAGTAGATCTTTAATGGTGCCTTATTTTTTTAATCATGCATTTCATTTCAAACAATGATCATTAAACCTTAATGAACAAGTTTGTTATGTGTATATTAAGGATGTGTTGAAAATGTAGGTCTATTGATGAACGTTTTTTTTTGGCAACATGGTTTTTGCATGCACATAGCGGGTACACTCGATATAATCAGAAGGGACGTATTTTTGCAACACGACTTATTATCATGCATTTGATGAGCTTTACATTTTTTGTTATTAGAGAACACTATTTGACAATTTTTGATGATATAATTATTGCAAAACCTTTATGCTCATTCAGGTCTTTTTTGATGATATACAATAGTATCACATTATGATTTTTGCATCAACATAGTGGGTTCTGTTGATATAATTTGAAGGGACATATTTTTGTGGTATATAATCTAACCTTTTCATTTATTATCATGCATTTTAGTTGAAGTGATTATCATGAAGCCTTTATGTTCATCCATGCATTTTATGTGTAGACTAACAATTCTTAAAAATACAGGTTCATGCTAGATCAGTTGCCGTTGACAAGACCCTCTCTTGGTGATGGTACATATTCCTTTGTGCATTAATGAGATAAAATTTTGTGCATAAACATTAAGTCAAGTGAATGTATTGCTATTTAGAAATGACCATATCTACCATCGTCTTCAACCATGCAGAGAAATGCAGTGAGAAAGGCTTTAATCAACATGCGTCTTTCTTCAAAGTTATGCTTGTATACTTTGCAGAGAAACTGGTAAGTTTCATAATTATACAATCTTGTGCGTCTTAAAAATGTTTCAAATGATCTATTTATAATTTTCCAAACTAATATGTATTAAGTGTTATAATTTTTTTCTTGTAGCACATTCATTCCGCATAAAAAGGTTACTTATTTTGGTCTTCATTTATATGCAAGCATTGTTGTACGTAAGCTTTTCTCTTAGGACATGAGGATGTCTGATGCAGATGAAGTGGGGTGTTGTATTTGTATATGGATGTGAATTGATGTAACATTGTTATGATGATATACAATGTCCATGAGCAAATTGGTTTAGTTATATTGATGATAATGTCCATGTATCCGTACATGAGTACATTGGTGTAGTTGTATTGATAATGAAAAAAAAATCATGTTTGCATATCCCTTCATGGATGTCACATGCAAGTATAATGGTAATTATGTGTATACAATACATGGAAATATTGATGATCATTATGTGTCTACAGTGTAATGCTTGTTTATATATAATTTTAGCACTTAAGGCGCTCAAGGTACAACACCGATAGGGTATGACCCCAAGCGTTCGATCGAGTGGGGGGGGAAAAATAGGAGCATACATAGGGTAATAATGCCTAAATGGACATGTCAAAGCTGACGGTTCATCATTGCGACGGGTTGAACGAGAAATTGGCCACGTGACAACATTCGATTGAGTGAGACTGACGATTTTTTTGCCAATCGAAAAATTGCTGCCCTAATAAAACCATAGGGAAACTTGAAACCCTAAGATAGGATTTTGTAGGGACCCCTCTCGTGGCCCTGTAGGTTCAAACAGATCATTCACAAGTGCCATGGACTCCGAGTTAGGGCCCGTCAAAGTTTGACAATTTTGAGCACTTAGGGCGCTCAAGGGACGACGTCGGTAGGGTATGACCCCAAGCGTTCGATCGAGTGGGGGGGGAAAAATAGGAGCATGCATAGGGTAATAATGCCTAACTGGACATGTTAGAGCCAACGGTTTGTCATCATGATGAGAATAACGATAAATTGGCCACGTGACAACATTCGATTGAGTGAGACTAACGATTTTATCGCCAACCGAAAAATTGCTGCCCTAATAAAACCACAGAGTAACTTGAAAAATTGAGATAGGATTTTGTAGGGACCCCTCTCGTGGCCTCGTAGGTTCAAACAAATTGTTCACAAGTACCACAGATTCTGAGTTAGGGCCCGTCAAAGTTTGATAATTTTGAGCACTTAGGGCGCTCAAGGGACGACGCCAGTAGGGTATGACCCGGAGCGTTCGACCGAGTGGGGGGGAAAAATAGGAGCATGCATAGGGTAATAATGCCTAACTGTACATCTCAGAGTCGACGGTTTGTCATCACAACGAGCTGAATGAGAAATTGGCCACGTGACAACATTCGATTGAGTGAGACTGACAATTTTTTTACCAACTGAAAAATTGCTGCCCTAATAAAATCATAGGGAAAATTGAAAAACTGAGATAGGCTTTTGTAGGGACCCCTCTCATGGACCCGTAGGTTCAAATAGATCATTCGCAAGCACCACGGATTCTGAGTTAGGGCCCGTCAAAGTTTGACAATTTTGAGCACTTAGGGCACTCAAGGGACGACGTCGGTAGGGTATGACCCCGAGCATTCAACCGAGTGGGGGGGGCAAAATAGGAGCATGCATAGGGTAATAATGCCTAGATGGACATGTTGGAGCTGACGGTTCATCATCGCGACGAGCTAAACGAGAAATTGGCCATGCGACAACATTCGATTGAGTGAGACTGATGATTTTTTTGCCAACCAAAAAATTGGTGCCCTAATAAAACTATAGGGAAACTTGAAAAACCAAGATAGGCTTTTGTAGGGACCCCTCTTGTGGCCCCGTAGGTTCAAATGGATCGTACACACATGCCACAGATTCTAAGTTAGGGTCTGTTAAAATTTGATAATTTTGAGCACTTAGGGCGCTCAAGGGACAACGTCGGTAGGGTATGACCCCGAGTGTTCGACCGAGTGGGGGGGAAAAATAGGAGCATGCATAGGGTAATAATGCCTAACTGGACATGTCAGAGCTGATGGTTCATCATCATGACAAGTTGAATGAGAAATTGGCCACGCGACAACATTCGATTGAGTGAGATTGATGATTTTTTTGCCAACCAAAAAATTGCTGCCCTAATAAAACCATAGGGAAACTTAAAAAAATGAGATAGGATTTTGTAGGGACCCCTCTTGTGGCCTCGTAGGTTTAAATAGATCATTTGTAGGTGTCGCAGATTCCAAGTTAGGGCCCGTCAAATTTTGACAATTTTGAGCACTTAGGGCGCTCAAGGGACGACGCCGGTAGGGTATGACCCCGAGCGTTCGACCAAGTGGGGGGAGGGAAAAATAGGAGCATGCATAGGGTAATAATGCCTAACTAGACATGTCGGAGCCAACGGTTTGTCATCGTGATGAGTTGAATGAGAAATTGGCCACGCAACAACATTCGATTGAGTGAGACTGATGATTTTTTTGCCAACCGAAAAATTGCTGCCTTAATAAAACCGTAGGGCAACTTGAAAAACCAAGATAGGCTTTTGTAGGGACCCCTCTCATGGCCTCGTAGGTTCAAATAGATCATTTGCAGGTGCCACAGATTTTGAGTTAGGGCCCGTCAAAGTTTGAAAATTTTGAGCACCTAGGGCACTCAAGGGACGATGTTGGTAGGGTATGACCCCGAGCGTTTGACCGAGTGGGGGGGGGGGGGGAAATAGGAGCTTGCATAGGGTAATAATGCCTAACTGGACATGTCGGAGCTGACGGTTTGTCATCACGACGAGCTGAATGAGAAATTGGCCACGCGACAACATTCGATTGAGTGAGACTGACGATTTTTTCGCCAACTGAAAAATTGCTGCCCTAATAAAACCCCGAGCGTTTGACTGAGGAGGGGGGAAAAATAGGACCATGCATAAGGTAATAATTAATTGTATCGAGTATTGTTCAATAAATGAATTGTATTGTATTGTTCATTAAATGAATTGTACTGTTCATGAATTGTATTGTTCATTAAATGAATTGTATTGTATTGCTGATTAAATGAATTGTATTGTTCATAAATTATATTGTTCATTAAATGAATTGTATTGTATTGTTCATTAAATGAATTATATTGTTCATTATACAAACAACACTTACGATGAAATGAAATGAATTGTATTGTTCATTAAATAACCATTATTAACCATTGTTAATTATTGGATTGAAGATTAAAGATTTCCATGATAAAACCATGCACAGATGAGCAACAATTTATATGATCGAATATCAACTTCTGTATATATATAAATTATTACAAATGTATGTCCATACACAAATATGGCATAAACACCAACTGAAATAAAATGTATGTCTAAATACGTGAATGTATGTCCATATACAAAATATACATGCCAACTAGACATGTAAGCATCCCAAAACTATCTATAACATCCTAAGCTGCTGATGGATCATCAAAATCGATCCTCTTCGCCGCACTGCTCAGCTCTGAAGGATAATGCACAAGAAAAATAAACCATGATTAAAATTAGTTATATTATATAATTCACATTCGAAAAGTTAACATAAAAATGAACTATAATTGAACTATTCATGTTTACCTCATCTCCATGTTTTCTCTTCAGCTTTGCAGGACTCTTGATGTATGTCTTCGATAGAGGAGGTATGTTTTGAATATTTTCATACACAACCTACATAGGTTCAGAAACATGACATTGATACAAGTTAGCATATAATTGTCACTGATAATAACAAATTATATCTACTAATCAAAAAATAAAATAAACACACATCTACTCAATGCATCTCTTCTTCTTCTTTAGGTATACTAGGTGTAGTCATCAAGTTTGTGAAGCCAAGAATTCTCTGTATATATACACAACAAGTATATGAAACTATCAATCTATGTCTATACATGTATAATCACTATAAGTTATTTAAACTATTCATTCAATCATATTTGCATTCAATTACCTTTCCCTTGTCTCCAACTGCACTACTAGATCCTAAATCACACTGCCCCGCACTCGTGCTGCTTGTGCCCTACAAGAGTAAAATAAGATATACATGCAAGTTACTACATAATCTAATTAATACCAATATAAATGATGAGCATGTATGTACAATAAAATACAACTGACTAGGTGCAATAATATATGTATCGTCAAGCTATCAAGGCCAAATGAAATGGCCGACAAGGTGCCCTCCTGAATCTGTCTCAACTCCTCCTCAGTCATCAACTGTTAAATAGACCATGTAAACAAAAAATAGTACCTAATATTATCTAGATTATAAATATTTTATTAAAATATAACATGAATTGTGAAAATTCAAATCTTACCACTACATCATCAATGTATGATGACAGTGCCTCCTCGCCTCTAGCATGTGATGACTCCCTAGGGTATCCTCCAGTCTATGTAATAATATCTGGTGCATCATACATCTCATACACCTCATAATCTACACTGTCCACAGGAGGATCAACGGGCTGTCCAACTGGACCCAAGCATACATGCCCACACATGACACAACTATGGGACACACATATGTGTGGAGCTGAGGATGATGTGTCAATGCTACTAGACGCATCGCTACCATCAAGAGTAGGCTGAGCTACTGACCCAACCTGAGAAACCAAAAGGCTACTGAAAGAGTGAATAGCTGATATGGTCTGTGAAGACGCCTCACAAATGATATCAGGATGCTGCACTGCAGGTGGGGGATCAACAGGAAGAGGGGGGACATATGGGCCTTGGACTACTCCGACTGCCCCAGGTCTATTTTGGGGCATACCTAAACCTACACCCTGGAAAGGTTGAATGTCAAAGTAGTTCACATGTTTGCGTAAAACAAACTCAACATACAATTTTTTTATGAAATAGAAGGGGATATCAAGATTGTTGTTGGGTGGTTTGTCGAAAACCATCCACCAACAATCCCAAAAGTTTTTCACAATCCCATCATTTGTGTACCATTTAATAGAAAGTTTTATTTTTTGGGATCTGCGGGTTGACCAGTGTGGGGATTGACAAACAATGAGGTGATGTCGGCTTTGGATATCTCAAGATCCTTGATATCCTTTTACGACAAACCATTTGCATATTTTTCCCTCATAGAATCTCACCACAAAAGGGCGGCATTGTGCTCCTCAGTCATGGTTTCCATACTCTTTATGATCGAGGTGAGAGGATCAAACATTGGGTTTAGATGAGGGATCCTACGATATACTTCTGCAATCCCCCTCAATTCATTCAAATTTTGTGCAATCAAATCCTGAATTGAGGGGGGGTTTGGGAAATGAGGGTTTGGTTGTTGCAGTTGTGGTTGGTCAGTGTTTTCATTGTTATCCCCCACTTTTAACCTAATTGAATGTAAACAATTAAATTTAGTTAATAAATTTAAACAATTAGGTATTTGATTAAAAAAAACCTAGTTTTCAATGAAAAATCAAATAAACATTAACAAAAAATACAAAAAATGAATGAAAATGATTGAAAACGATAAAATTCTTACGTTTCAATCTATTTTTTAGCAATTTTTTGCTAAAACATCATATATCGGGTGCACCGAATATCGGATTTTGATAAAATCACGCAGCCCGTGAGTTAAAAATGACTCACGGGCTGTCACTGTCAAAATATATTTGTCTCAGAAAATTGGATATCCGATAAAATCGGATATCCGATTTTTATACTTAATTATTTTAAAATAACATATATAATATAATAATATTATATAATATATTATTATATTATATAATACGTATTGTATTATATTATAAAATATAATTATATATTATATATATTATAATATATAATATAATATTATATTATATATTATATAGTACATATTATATAATATATAATATTATATTATATTATATATTATAATATATAATATAATAATATATTATATAATACGTATTATATAATATATTATTATATTATATAATACGTATTGTATTAGATTATAAAATATAATTATATATTATATAATATATAATATAATATAATATTGTATTATATAATATGTATTATATAATATATAATATTATATTATATTATATATTATATAATATATATAATATAATACGTATTATATAATATATTATATATTATATAATATGTATTATATAATATATTATTATATTATAATATATTATAATATAATATAATATAATAATATATTATATAATATATTATTATATTATAATATAATATTATATAATATATATAATATAATATATTATTATATTATATAATATATTATTACATTATATATATTATATAATATAATTATTACATTATATATATTATATAATATAATAATATATTATATATTATATATTATGTAATATATAATATATTTTTTAAATTAAAATTACAAATAAAAATCGGATATCCGATTTGCATAGGTAATTACCAAGCCAAGGTGTACTGACACCCAGACCAAGCAAAAAGTCAACATAGATTTTCGCATTTTAGGCGAGTGAAGAGGGCTATTTTTTTTACATCGCCACTTTTTGGCCCCCCTTGATCCTGCACTAGCCCATATCCAAGATAATGAACACAAGATGAATTGATCAAGCTTCGTGATAAAGGATTTGATATATCTTGATGAGAAGCTTGACAATGATGTTGATTTTTTGCACTTAAAATGTTTGAATCAATAGCTTGTTGAATGTTTATGCTTATGGAAACCTTTCGGAAATAGCTTGTCGGATTAGTGACCCCGTTATTGAACTAGTTTGAAAATATGTGATAGTTTAGAGACAAATCTACTCAAGAAGTGTTTTGATACTGATGTTGAAATTTTAGTTTGACATGCTTTTTAGATGTGAAAAAGCCTTTGTGCTAACTCTTTGTGGTAAAGAGTGTTAACTTATGCGATAAAAGCACTATTTTGTTGCTTGAAAGTGCTATTCTCATTATGTTTCAAGGATTTTTCTCAAATCTTTTAGAAAGTTGTTGGATTTTTGTTCATTTTTAGATGATGATTTTCTTCAATTTTTGACCATTTTGAACATGTCATATACATAGAAGACACAATGTTTTTGAAAAACAAAATGCATAAGCAAGTACAAATCCTATGGCAGACTGAGACAATAATTATTGAATCTCACATGGGGTTTTCCCCAAGACTATGCTATTTAAAGCGGATATTTAGATGCTTGACCCCACTGGCTCCACCCTCGGCACTCACTTCTCTGGGGCAGCCAAGCACAAATTTCCATGAAAACTCCCCATGTAAAACTTTATATCTCTACTAAGAACCGTATGTGTGTGAACCACTTTAGAGGTCCGACTTCCTAGGCCAACAATTAGAAGGATTTTGGCAACTAGTACAAGTGGTTTTTAGTAAAGGCCTCCGGTCATGTGGCCGTACATGCGGCACTTCCAGCTCTGTAAATACAAAAGGTTCCCAACCTATAGAGATTACACTCGATAGGGTTTATGGGGAAACATAGTGTCGGTATGAACTTAAAGACAATTTATTTAGAGTGGATTGGAAGGACTCGGTATTAGCCCGTTTCCACTTTGGGTTGTTCCCCTCTCATTGGCCCCCTCAAGACAGCTCAGGAAGGCAGGCCCTCTAAAGGTTATACATAAAAGAAAGTAGGTCTGGTTTTCTGATCACCGTATGATGATGAGAGCATACTTACCTACTACTTCATCAAGCACAGAAAACACAAGTTCATTTTAGCCTTCTAAAATCAATGTGCAACTATTTTAAAGAAGTCACTCAAAATGCAAGTTGCATGTTGTTAATTTATCCCCTTAGTTAAGCTAAATAAGCATGACATGATGTGTTACTTTATAGAACTCTTAATTAACTAGGTGAGGAAATGCATGAAATTTGCTTTAAAAACAATCCTGCACATACATGTCAGTAGTTTGAAAAATTTAAGTTCTTGGACATTCGGACCTGCAAGAAAATTATGTCAGTTGCAAATAAAAGTGCTATCCTAACAAATGCGTTGTCTTTCACCTCTAAAGCGCTAACCTAAAGGACAAAAGTGCTAACCTAAAATACAAAAATGCTACTCTGCGGACTAAGAAGCGAGAATTCTCTGACAAAAGCATTAACCAAACTGACAAATGCACTAACCTGAAGGACAAAAGTGTTGTTTTGAAGATTAAATGTGTTGATTTACAAACAAAAGCACTAAACTAAATGACAAATGCGCTAACCTGCAGGACAAAAGCGCTAACCTATCAAATAAAGGTGTTGTTAGAACTCACACAGGCGTGAATCTGTATTACAAATGCATTAACTTTTCTTTTTGTGAGGCTTATACAGGATATTAGAAAGAATATGCGAGGCTCTGAGCCCCACAGTGGGCACCAAAATGTGTCGACTTGAATTTCATCATCAGAATACTACCCGCAACATGTTAGTTTCACAAAATACAAAGGAAATGCTACAGGAAATCCAAATTCAACCAATGAAACTACATGAAATTGATATTAAATAAAAGCACTATTTTTACCTTCATGATTTATATCTCATTGTGTCCTAACTCCACTGTTCTTGGTTACAGATGGTGTTCTCTCAGACAAGAACTGATAGCTTCCAAGATGGCATATGAAGAATGAACTGATAACTGATAGTTAAGTGATACTATGATATACAATGCTAAATGATTATGCTATTTGCTTCAAGATTAAAACTCATGGATGCATAAGTTTTCACAAATGATTAGCTTGAAAACTCACTTGAAGACTAACTATTTCTCAACTCAAAATCCCGATTTTATAGACTTTGAGAGGATAAGATGATGTGGCCTGGATCAATGGACATGATTAGATCTGCATATTTGGATGGTTGTGAGCAAAGGTGAAGGTTGAGAGAATGGGGGAAGGAGATGATAAGTGTCACTCATCTCACCTTGGTTGGGTTGTTGACTGAGGGAATCTAGGGATGGTTGGAGAAGATTTAGGCATGAGAGGACAAGTGGACTCAAGTCCTTCCTAAGATGTAGGGGTGTTGGAGAGAATATAGAAGGTTAGGAAATATGTGTACGTACACAATATTTCATTACATTTGGAGGTTGGAGATAAATGATGAATTACTATTTAAGAAATATTAATATCTTTAGCTATATGATTGATGAGTTGGCAAAGGAAAGATGAAGTGGAGATGCAAGGTGAGTTGGAAAAGGGATTTAAATAATTGAAAAATTATTTAATATTTGAGACTATAGGATAGAAGAATAATCATTAACTATTAGATATTCGAATGATTGGAGGAAATAATTAAATATTTAGATATTCAATTAATTGATCAGAAGAATAATTAAATATTAGATATTTAATTAATTAGAGGAATATGATAGATGAATTGATTAATAGAATATTTCAATTAAATTAATTAATAGAAAGACACGAAATGAATTAAATAAATTAATCTTTTCAAATTAACTATTTAATAGAAGAATAAACATTAAATAAATATTAAATATTTATTTTATCACTCATGGCCATTTTTATGTGTATACAAAGTGTATAACATTTTGAGACTTCATGATCTACAATTGCTTGAGAGATGATAGAATGCATTAAATCACCTTCAAGCCCATCAAAATTATCTTTGACATAGCTACAACAAAAGAGTCAAAGTTTCCAATTTTAAGATTGGATATCTAATCCTATAGAAAAATCCAAAAAATCAACAAGATAGAGAGAAACTGGGAAATTTTGATCCTAATAGGTTGGGTCCTTACATTATCATAGTAGCTTATGGATCTAGTGCTTACCAACTCACTACACCTGAAGGTGAAAAACTAGATGATCCAATCAATAACATACACCTTCACAAGTTCTATACCTAATCATTAGAATATACCAACAAAAAAAATAAAAAAATAACTCTATGATGATAACCGTTTTGATGTGCCTGAGAGCAACCACCTTGATGAAAACTTGGAAAACAACCATCTTGTGTGATATCAAAAAAATTGAAAAATTATCAATAGGAAAGAAAAATAATTTGTCCTATGGTGAAAACCACTTCAATGGTGCCTTGGGAAATTATCTCGGTGAAAGCCTCAAAAAATAGGCCCATTTGTAGTAAATCATGGTCTTCCATCAATCATAATTCTATCTAATCATCTATCTCCATCCATAATACTCATCCATTTTTATTCATAATAAATACCCATTTCCACCCATAACAAAACATGTCCACACATATCATGGCCTAATATTTATCAATATTTAGCATCACCTATCCCATCTCATACCAAAAT
The DNA here is from genome assembly GCF_030272615.1 of Cryptomeria japonica. Classification (NCBI taxonomy): domain Eukaryota; kingdom Viridiplantae; phylum Streptophyta; class Pinopsida; order Cupressales; family Cupressaceae; genus Cryptomeria; species Cryptomeria japonica. Next base: position 324,031,768 of record NC_081406.1, on the reverse strand, counting down.
AAAATTAGTCCATTCAACCCATCCCATAATAAATAGGTCCTATACCTAACTAGGGGCATTTTCTTGACCTAGTATTTTGGATTGGATCCTTGGAATCATCAAAGGAAAATATTTCACTTTTTACTATCATGATCACACCATCATGTAAACCACCCACCATAATAAACTATTCAACTACCTTAAACATACACCCACACCACTACAATCACCATCACCCATAACCCATAATAAGCTATTGACACTTCGAATAGAAGAAAACATAACATTGCACCAGATACCGATCTTTAACCAAAATCTTGATTGATAAATGAACTATTGAACTTTCCTATCACCTAATTAATCAATTTCCTAATCAACTTTATCCATTCTTAAACCACAATATCATGCCTTTGTAGATACATCTTTCCTAGAATAAGCATCCTATCAAAAATCACCCTATGTATCTTTGGAAAGATCTAAATGGTTGTTGACAATTTTGGTCAATGAGTCTTTTCTAATAGTTGATTTTTCTTGTTACATGTTCCTATGCTACTTGAGGATATCCACAAGTGATAAAAAGAGCAAGGATGAGACATGGTCATTATTTTTGTATGCTACATGCTTGTGGAATGTTCTTGGGTAAAATATGTTCCTTGTGTGTGTTGGCATAATATCTAGCATCAGTAAACATCCTATTGAAATCAAAGGTCACATAATACTCTTTTACATTATGACCATCATGCTTTTTTACAATCTCACATATTTTGACAAGGTGTAATCATGTTCCAAAATGAATCAGAACCCTCCTTGTTTGCAATGTTTTTGTCTATGAAAAGGGATACCGAAGTAAACCTTGGTTTTTCCATACCTTGGTGTCATATATCCACTTGCAAAATAAAAATTCTATGATGATAAAATCACATAAAATAGCACAATTAAAAACTTAAATATTGTACAATTTTCCTACCATTCAATCTAGATCAATCAAAACTTTCATCAAATCATTTCATCTTATTTACCTCATTTCACTCACTGACCCTATCTACCACCAATACCAATCAACCCTAGTCTATCACAAAACTAACATTCTTCCCTTCTTACTAACTATTATTTTGTCCATCATCATAGTACCATGGCACACCAGAAATCGACATTATGCATCTAGCATTCACAATCATGTTAGGTCATCATAAGATAAGAATTCTATCATAAGCATATCCATCACATATAACATCTTGCATACATCATTAGATCAATGTTTGAACATACATCATAATCCATCGTAGTACATTAAAATTATAACATCATAAGACATAGGCATTAGATCACATGCATGTCCATACAAACATCACATCATGCATACACAATCATGTTAACGTAATTGTCCATATGTGTGTGTATACATGTATATATGTGTGTATATTGTAATACCCTAAAAATGGTCATCTAAACCATGAGCCCCTAATCTTGACAACGTCACCAAGGTCCTAACCAAAGGCAATTAAATAAATCTTGAGCACACAATTAATTTCTAAAATCATCAATGTCACATGGCAAAATTAATCAACCAATATTAATTAAATATTTATTTAATTAATTGATCATTCCAAGTAAATCATTTTAAACAATTATCTAATTTATTTTATTAAATATCCTAGCATATTTAATTAAATAAATCAATTTACCATTAAATCATCAAAAAGAGGAATTAATTTGAAAAATAAATAAAAATTGCCATAAATCTTCAAAAAAGGAAATAAATCAAAAAAGGAATTAATTGACAAAAAGAAAGAATTAAAAATTGAGAAAAGAAATCAATTGGAGATAGTCTTGAAAAACAAATTAAAAATTGATAAATAATCTCAAAGAAAGCAGTTAAAACAATTAAATATTAAAATTGAATGAAATAGAGAATAAATCAATTTTTTCTTGATTTTATCTTAATTTTAGTTCAATTTCCTTTAAAACTGAGAAAAGCATCCAATCACATCAATTCACCTAGATTGTGCTTCCTCTTGGAAAATCTTGACCGCTCATCATCATTTGATCTCAACCTTTGGTTTATTTCTGAATTTTCTATAAATTCAGGCCTTCATCTCTCATTCAAAGAGGCTGGAGAATATATTGTTATTATGCTATTTTTTCTCTAGGTTCATTGAGAATTTGCATTAAGATATTTCATATTAGTTATTTCATATTGCTTAAATCATTTAGCTTAAATATTCATATATTGTTTAAATCATGTTAGATTAATCTTGCATATCTAGCTTACATCTTGCATTCATCTAGCTTAAATTCATGCTCATATAGATTTAAAAATCCTTCGTTTAGGTGTTGTCTAGTCACTGGATAGCTTAGCAATATGAGAGCAATCTAAACTCGCATCTACTAGAAGGCAATGGGTCACTTTGTAATGGTTTATTATTCATTGATTATTGATTTACTAACCATGCATCTGATGACTTAATTGAAGTGTTGTGTATTCTAGATACAGATACAGGTCCACTTTTCACACACACATATATATGTATGTATGTATATTTATGTATGTATATTTATGTGTATGTGCATGTGTATGTGTATGTGTATGGGTATGTGTATGTGTATGTGTATGTGTATGGGTATGTGTATGTGTATGCGTATGTGTATGTGTATGTGTATGTGTGTGTGTTTGTGTATGTATGTATGTATGTATGTACATATATGTATATGTAAATGTATATGTATATGTACACATACATACGGGCATGTGCACAAAGATGGTGGTCAGAAAAGTGGACAACACCTAAACAAAACATGAAAAAACAAGCAACGCATACGCGGTATTAAAATTTGAAATCATTGCTTACACGCTAAGGTTCGTTGTCCCTGAGCCTAAAGAAAGATACCGCATACACAGTGTTTTTAGGAAAGTGAGCGCGTACGCGGTGTTCTTAGGAAATTGAGCGCGTATGCGGTTTTAAGTCCTAAAAAACCATGTACATGATACTTGTCAAAAAAACTTTTAAAAAAAATGACTGGGTCCTATTTTCCCCATGACCGCAACATTTTTTCCTCTATTTGCTCCACGAAACCGTGAATAGGCTATCGCATTTCTCCACCAAACGCTATGGATCAAGGTTATTTTTGCTTAATTTTTGTCTTTCTTTCTTGTTTATTCAATTTTTTTTATGTTTTGAATTTAATTTCATTTATTTTGATTAGGTTTTTTTATTTTTTATTTCAAAAACCAGATTATGATAATCCACAACAACAAGATGCACCTCCTGAAAACCTCGAACAAAACCCATAAGATACACCACCAGTTCACCTGAAACACAGGAGCGATTGATTAATCAGTTAGGGCAAAACACATCTAAAATAAATAGACTGATTAATAAATTGAGAACTTCTGAGCTTGAGCATCATAAATCCCTTGCCACTAGCCTAGAAACATTATCTAGTGGTGTCACAACCGTTTCCACACAAATTACAAAAAGGGGAAACTTTAGGGATATGTGTCTATTGGTATTTTGGTATGGTTTTGTCATTGATGTCAACACCTGCTAAATACACCTACTTTGGAGATCCAGCAACATTCACCGGCAAACAATAAACTATGTAAACAGTTATCGGTATATGATTAATCGGCAGGATATAATGTTCACCGGTACCTGCATTGACATGGAAGATACTTGGTAATGTCGAAGACATCATGTGGACACTTTACTTTGAAGTAATAATCATTGGTATATTCTCATTTGCATATTTGCTTTTACCGGCAAATAGGTCCAGGTTATCTAGGGTTACACCGACAAGTTTATCTTTTCTAGATCAGCATGGCACACTATGGAGATGATTTATTATTGTTGTAAATGCATTAAGCCGACATGTTCAATCGGTTATTGCATTGGATATTGTATTGTTTGTAAAATGTTTTTATTGTAATATCTTGTAGAGCCGACCTACTAAAATTGGTCTTAGGGTATGGTATAAATGTAAGATCTTATTTGTAAGATCAAGTGTGGAATGCAAAAAAGATTTAAGGAAGGGTATATGCGAGATCAAGCAGGGATATACATGAAGACATCATTTGACAGTGAAGTTAGGTTTTTGTAGAAGCATATCAGCACTACATCGGTACTGAATCCAACATATGAAGATGCTATTTTGTACAATACATTCTTATTGGATTTAACCATCCAACTGTAGTCAGTGTGACTTCCATTTGTGATTGAGCAGTGAGCTCTAGGCTGTTGGCCTTTCTGCATGTGCAGACCCCTCTTTGTACACTTACTATCTGCAGTAGTATCATCTGATTGTGGGTAAGGTTTCCCACCGTGGTTTTTCCCCTTACAGGGTTTCCACGTACAAATATTGGTGTCATGTGTTGTGGATGACTTTGTGCTTATGTTTCATGCATTAATTCTTACCCGTACAACAATTTTCTATTAACATTGTCTACCGGCATACTTAACTGATTTATTGGTATTAAGCATTAAGTTGGTTAATAAGTTTTTGGTTTGAATTTATTTGACAACTGATTCACCCCCCCTCCTCTCAGTTGTCTCCGGGACCTACAGTGTCATCAATACTATGCTAGTGGGTTATCATACGAGGGAGTGAAAAACAAAAATATTAGTAAACAAAAAATATGTGCCCTTTTTGTTGATCCTAAAACTGGTTAGTTGTTACCTCTTAATGCAAAGAGGTTTCCCATACATTGGTGTACCAATGTGCAGATGAAGAAACTTTTTTGGCAGAGGTGGTGGATGGTCTTTGATGATCCACCTTGCAATAATTATGAGGTGCCATTGTATTTTTTGAGAAAAGTATAGTGTGAGTTTGTCCTCAATGTGCAACCAAACTATTTTGACATGAGAGAGTTGCATAGTAGAGGTGGTGGCTCTACCTAAGATAGACTTGGAGCCCATAGGCGATTAGCCCCGGAGAGTTGCTGCCCCCTAGCACCCAAACCCAAGGTGCATCAAGATGTCCCAGTAGAGCTAAAATAATTGATGGAGCTACAAACTCTTCAAGCAGCCACAACATTGACTAGTGCCATCATCCAGCATGGGACATAGTTAGCACACCCTCTTGTACTGGATGATGAGCCATTAGTTGCTCTAGGTGGCGACAAAGAGCCCATTCAACATATGTGTGTCAGTTGCTCAAGGATATGCACAGGGACAGATGATGAGGCTGCTACAGATGGATCCACATCTCATTTGTGCATGATTTGCGGGAGTAGATGTCAAACTCGCATGGATGATGATGTGGTGCTGAAAAATGAGTTGATGGACATGTTGTTCGGCCATCAGCCGCAGACACAGGTATGTTGATTTGAATTCATAGCATTTTATTTATCAGTCAATTTAAATTTGTAATTACATAAATGAATTTTTATTTATACATCTATTTAAATTGATACAAATAATATGCATTTTAGGATGCAGCAACGGTATCCCATACTCCTCCCGTAGTTACTACAGCTGCAACTTCGACGCTTGAGGTATAAATTTTGTAACATGTTAAAATAGAATACTACGCTTTGAATTAAAAAAAATTACAAGATATACTAACTATTTGTAATGCTTGGTCCAATTTTTTGGTTTGTAGGTGTTGACAGGGGACCAAATGTCCCAGATTCATGACATCACACTCTCAGCAATCAATTTTGGCCTACAAGGCTATACGGTATCATATTTTATACACCCTTTTTTATGTATTGTTTTGATGGAATATGCAAGTCATTTCATTTTATATTTTTAAAATTATGTTTAATGTATTATCTGTACTAATATCTCATGTTAATTTTGTTTTTTTAGGGTACCCCCTCCGCGTCTAGGCCTCGTCCTAAGCAAAAGAATTCCTCGAAGATGCCAAAACGTGGGAAGTAGGTAATTGAACATATTTTTAGATGTATAATTGTTTGAAAATGTTGAAATTGTCTTAGTTGGGATTTGTAGATTGATTTGTGTTTTTTGTTTATTTTACATGTACAATGACCATTGAGCAATGTGGATTTGTTGAATGCACCTGATTCACCTGTGGATCAAGAGAGGGCAGAGGTATGTATCTCTACTTTATTTTATGGATTTCATGATTATATGCACATTTACATGTGAAATTTTGATAAATTATAATCTTATAAATTTTTCATACAGGAAATATCCATAGTTGCTTCATCAATGGTGAGCCCTCCTCTGTGCACTGGAGAAGCATCTCAGGATCCGGTACACTTTTGTTTGATATATTACATTACTTGTTTTTAACCTACAATACGTATCATTATATTAATTGTATTTAATCTTTGATCATTTTTTATATAGGTAACAACGACAGTTTCTCCATCGATGGTGAGCCATCCTCAGTCGATTGGAGAAGCATCTCAGGCACTGATACATCATTGTTCTTTATATTATAGCTTTTAAGTGTTTTTGATGTATTTATGTTAGTATATTGTATTAATTGTAAAATTAATATACAATATCCCCCCTCACGATTCAGCCATAACGTGGATCCTTTTAAGTTTGTCTTCAAGAAAACTCCCAAGACTGATAAGGAGAGGAGAGCGAAGACATTAGATCTGAGATCAGCTGATGAGCTAATCTACATTTCAATTGCAAAGAAATTATAGTTAAATGGTTAGTTATGTTGTTAATTGTGAACTATTTTCTACAAAAGAATTCTAACTTGGCTTTTGAATTATTGTTTTGTAGCCATCTACAAAGTCATGTATTGCATCGAAGAGGCTCAATTTTGATGATCCACCACAAGTTTAGGATCATATAGTGTTAGTTGTGGTCATAGAATGACCAATACATGTAGATATATTCTATATTTTTATTGTATATCTATTTGGACATGGCATATACCACATTTTTGTAATACTTGTATTGACTTGGCAGACATGCCTTTTTATATATATATAAATATTGATATTCGATCCAATAAATGTGTATTGAGTTCATTATTGTGTATTCGTTGTATTTCGTGGCTGCCCTTTTATAAAGTTAATTGATCATTTGCCTATGAAATCAACAATATGAATATCAATAATAAAAATCTATGATATAAAATATTGCAATCGTTGAATATGACTTGATAAAATTTCTAAAATGTTGAATTAACCCTACAAAACTCCTTGTATTCAGTTCATTATTGTGTATTCGTTGTATTTGGTGGCTGCCCTTTTATAAATTTAAATGAATATTTGCCTATGTAATCAACAGTATGGATGTAAACAACAAAAATCGATAATATGAATATAAAAAATAATATGTGTGTGGTGCAAGAGCACCCTCATGCTCGCAATGGTCAAACTTTGGTTCTCGTGTTTGGGGTCATTTGGATCAAAGATGTAAAAGTTGCTCAATTGTTGTCAAAGTTCTTAATTGTCGTCAAAGTTGTCAAAGTTGTCAAAATTTGTCTTCATTTGGATAAAAGATGTAAAAGTTGCTCAATTGTTGTCAAAGTTGCTTAGTTGTTGTCAAAGTTGTCAAAGTTGCAAGATAGGCTAGAATTGATTCGGTTTGCCGTGTGCACAAACTGACGTAACAAGTGCATCTGGGCGGGAAGGTTTACACTAGGCATGTTCCTCTCATGCATCCCAAATCACCGGAATGTCGAGAGTCATACCCTACCGGTGCGATCTCTCAAGTGCCTTGAGTCCAAAAAAATGTCAAACTTTGACGGACTATTTCTTCCAATCCAAAACACATGATTGATCCATTTGAACCTATGGGGTCACATGAGGCTCCTCTACAATTTCCTATCTCTATTTCTGATGACTCAAAGCCATTTTCAATTGGTGGCATTTTTTGCTTGCTGCAAAAACCATCATTTGCATGCAATGCAAAGTTGCAAGATAGGCTAGAATTGATTCGGTTCATCCTGTGCACAAACCGACATCATGAGTGCATCCAGGTGGGTAGGTTTACGCTAGGAATTCTCCTCTCTTACATCCCAAAGCATCAGAACGTCGAGAGTCATACCCTACTAGTGCGATCTCTCAAGTGCCTTAAGTCCAAAAAATTATCAAACTTTGATGGATTGTTTCTTCTAATCCAAGACACATATGATTGATTCATTTGAACCTATGGGTCACGTGAGGCTCCTCTACAATAGCCTATCTCATTTTCTGACGACTTGGAGCCATTTTTTTGCCTGCTACAAAAATCATCAGTTGCATGCAATGCAAAGTTGCAAGATAGGCTAGAATTGATTCGGTTTGTCGTGTGCACAAATTGACATCATGAGTGTGTTCGGGTGGGAAGGTTTACTCTAGGAATCCTCCTCTCGTGCATCCCAAAGTGTCAGAACGTCAAGAGTCATACCCTACCGGCGTGATCTCTCAAGTGCCCTAAGTCCAAAAAATTATCAAACTTTGGTGAACCGTTTCTTCCAATTCAGGACACATATGATCGATCTGTGTGAACCTATGGGGTTGCATGAGGGTCCTATATAATAGCCTATCTTGTTTTCTGACGACTCGGAGCCATTTTCAATTGGTAGCATTTTTTTGCCTGCTGCAAAAACTGTCAGTTGCATGCAATGCAAAGTTGCAAGATATAATAGAATTGATTCGGTTCATCCTGTGCACAAACTGACGTCATGAGTGCATCTAGGTGGGTAGGTTTACACTAGGCATGCTCCTATCATGCATCCCAAAGTGTCAGAACATTGAGAGTCATACGCTACCGATGCGATCTCTCAAGTGCTCTGAGTCCAAAAAATTGTCAAAATTTGACACTGTTTCTTCCAATCTAGGATACATATGATCAATATGTTTGAACCTATGGGGTTGCGTGAGGCTCCTCTACAATGGCCTATCTCGGTTTTAGATGAGTCAGAGCCATTTTCAATTGGTAGCATTTTTTCGCTTGCTGCAAAAAATATCAGTTGCATGCAATGCAAAGTTGCAAGATAGGCTAGAATTGATTCGATTTGTCGTGTGCACAAACCAAAATCACGAGCACATTCGGGTGGGTAGGTTTACACTAGGAATGCTCCTCTCTTCTGTCCCAAAGCACCCGAACATCGAGAGTCATACCCTACTGGCGTGATCTCTCAAGTGCCCTGAGTCCAAAAAATTGTCAAACTTTGATGGATTGTTTCTTCCAATCTAGGACACATATGATTGATCCATTTGAACCTGTGGGGTTGCATGAGGCTCCTCTACAATTGCCTATATTTATTTATGATGAATCAAAGCTATTTTCAATTGGTAGCATTTTTTGCCTACTGCAAAAATCGTCAGTTGCATGCAATGCAAAGTTGCAAGATAGGCTAGAACTGATTCAGTTCATCGTGTGTACAAACTAACGTCACGAGTGCATCCAAGTGGGTAGGTTTACACTAAGAATTCTCCTTGCGTGCATCCCAAAGTGTCAGAATGTTGAGATTCATACCCTACCAACGCGATCTCTCAAGTGCCCTGAGTCCAAAAAATTATCAAACTTTGACGGACTATTCCTTCCAATCCAGGACACATATGATCGATCCATTTTAACCTATGGGGTCACATGAGGCTCCTCTACAATGGCTTATATTGGTTTCTAACGACTCAAAGCTATTTTCAATTGGTAGCATTTTTTTGCCTGTTGCAAAAACCGTCAGTTGCATGCAATGCAAAGTTGCAAGATAGGCTAGAATTTATTTGGTTCATCCTATGCACAAACCGACATCACGAGAGCGTCCAAGTGGGCAATTTTACGCTAGGAATGTTCATCTTGTGCATCCCAAAGTGTCAGAATGTTGAGAGTCATACCCTACCGACGCGATCTCTCAAGTGCTCTGAGTCCAAAAAAATGTCAAACTTTGATGAACTATTTCTTCCAATCTAGGACACATATGATCGATCTATTTAAACCTATGGGGTCATGTGAGGCTCCTCTACAATGGCCTATCTTAGTTTTTGATGAATTAGAGCCATTTTCAATTGGTAGAATTTGTTTTCCTACTGCAAAAAATGTCAATTGCATGCAATGCAAAGTTGCAAGATAGGATAGAATTGATTCGGTTCGTCCTGTGCACAAACCAACATCACGAGCGCGTCCGGGTGGGCAAGACTCTTATTTGAGGAAACTTTTCAAGGAATCTTTCATAAAAATTTTGTTTGAGTCATATCCAAATAGTGTTTGGCATGTGGCTCATGATGGCTAGACCCAATTCGCCTTCTAACAACATCTCTTTGGTTGGGCTAAACTCTTGTGTTGAAATGCCAAAAATTTTCAATTAATGTTCTTAGTGCATCAACAACAACCTTGTCTTTGCGTGGTAGTCTACCCGATAATTCCGAAAGAGAATTACTGTTAGGTTCCTCTATTTTTCCCCACCTCTGTAATGCTTTACTTAATTTTGTTCTACTAATGTTTAATGAATTACTTGTTTTGCTTATCAAACGATCTTTTTTTTATTTTCTTGCTCATTATGGTTTATGTAATGACACATCGAGTAACATTAGAATCTTTAGTACGTGATTTTGAACCAATAGCTTTATATGCATCAAATATATTTCTCACACAATAGTTCTTTCGCTATTACTTTTAGATGATATTAGGCCTAGAATTTTCATTGTCTCTCTAAAATTCAAATTTTTAATCATTTGAACAATTAATTGACATCTTGCGGTTTGATTTAAGTTTTCAAAATAGTTTTGCCATATTATTTTAACCATTCTCCTACAAGCTCGCTCATTCATTTTATCAGGCATTGGCTTCAATATATTCTCATCAATGTCAATTAGATACTTTGGTTTCCTACGAATGATTCTAGGAGGTGTTACCATCGGTACATTGTGTGCATTGTGTACATTCAATTCATCAAATAGAGCATGTGTATGTTCATCATTTAGTTGATTATTCAATGTGGTCTCTTCTTCAATTGCATTAGGTTCATACGGTAAATCAAATTTCTCTTCTTCAATTGCATTAGGTGTATTATGATCATTTGGTAAATTGAATTGAGATGTTGAGGATGACATACCTTCTTGTCCCATTATTCTTATGTCATGTAATTTCTTCATATGTTGCCTTTGTCTTTCCTTTTCAGCCTCTCGTTGTTCCATCGTTCCTCACTTGTTCTTTCCCATGGTTGATATCAGTTGTCCTAAATAGAATCATATTGCATATATATGTAAACAAAAGTTCATAAACAATCAAATAACCATAAATATGTATCTTATAATTATTTTTTTGAATCAAAACTATTAAAAAATCACAATAACATTGACAAAACTAATAAGAACAACAATTCAATCATTTGAAATCATGCAAAAACAAAAAATTCACTTACTTCTATGTATAAAATAGTGACAAAAGTGCAGACATGGTTGCAATGGGGCCTTCAACGACCTCAAAAACTTTTTTTGAGGCCATTGAGGCTCTTGGGCAAATAAAACTATGTCTAAGCACCACGCACATGGTATATTAATAATTATATATGCGCTATTAGTCCCTAAAATGTTGGCAAGCCCAACAATTTTTTTTTTCACCTTGTACGTGCCTAGAACTCATAAATACCATGTACGTGCTCCTAGGCCTTAAAAATGTTATGGCAGGGCAGCGAACTAATAGGCTTAGTACCTCGTACGCGCTATTTGTAGTAAATAAAATGTGAAGGAGAAGGTAGGGAGGGAGAGAGATATGGGAAGGGAAAGGGAGAGGGGGAGGGAGCGGGAAGGAGAGAGAGAGAGGGGGGAGGGAGAGAAAGAGAGGGAGAGGGAGGGAGAGACAGATAGAGGGAGAGAGAGAGAGAGAGAGAGAGAGAGAGAGAGAGAGAGAGGGGAGAGAGAGAGAGAGAGAGGGAGACAAAGGGGGAGAGAGGGAGATAGAGGGAGACGAAGGGAGAGAGAGAGAGAGAGAGAGAGAGAGAGAGAGAGAGAGAGAGAGAGAGAGAGAGAGAGAGAGAGAGAGCTAAGTCTATCAAGGAAAGAAAAGCCTCTCGAGCTCAAATTGTGGACCTTGGGATTATTAGGTCTATTATTCATCCAAATGGTGACCACTATATGGCAGACCTAATTGCAATACAACAATAAAAGTAAGGGAGATAAAGGGTGTAGGGAGGGAGAAAGAATGGGGAGGGAGAGAAGAAGAGAGAGAGGGATGAGGTATGGAGGAAGGGAGAAGGGGAGAGAGGGAGAGAGAGAGAGAGAGAGAGAGAGAGAGAGAGAGAGAGATAATGGGGAGGGAGAGAAGAAGAGAGAGAGGGATGAGGTATGGAGGAAGGGAGAAGGGGAGAGAGGGAGAGAGAGGTAGAGAGAGAGAGAGAGAGAGAGAGAGAGAGAGAGAGAGAGAGAGAGAGAGAGAGAGAGAGAGAGAGAGAGAGAGAGGCACCATGTATGCACTTGAGAGGTGGAGAGAGGGAGACAATACACATACATACAATATATTTGAGGGCTTCCCAATCATCTTGCATCATTTTAGATGGATTGATAGTCGTAGATAGGCTCAGTCAAGTTAGTGCACTTCAAATAAAGGATACATTTTTGCCGTAAACTAAAAACTAGCAATTGCACCTTGGTGTGCAATGGTTACACCAAATAGGTGTGGAAGGTCAATGAAAAAAAAAATGCTTTGTTTTTTCTTACTTGAAAATAAAGGAGGGGTTAAAATTTATTCAAAGTAGAACAAGTACAAAGCAAGGGCATCAAATAGCCCTGTCAAGATCCATTAAGTGGTCTAACTGATGAGACAAATCTAAGGGTAATTGACCCTTATCCATGATATAACAATTATGCATGTGCTCAGAAACCCATTTGGTGAGACAATCGACAACACCATTCCACTCCCTAGGGATATGCATGAAAGAAATAGACACCAAAGAATCACACAAATGAAGAATCTGGTTAACAACCAAACTCAACTACCAGCTAACATCCATAGAATGTTGTCGAGTCAGCAAATTCACCACCACCTGAGAATCAGATTCACAAATGAGCCTACTCTAGCCAAGAGCACAAGCACGCTCCACAACAAATAAAATGGTGAGAGCGTCCATCAAATTATTAGTGTGACAACCTTTATAAATAGAAAAGAGAAATTGAACGGTCCCCAAGCTATCTCTACCAATGCCGCCACCAGGGTTTCCCCGAGAAGACTCGCCCATGCTAATTTTTAGAATGCCTTGCTGAGGAGAACACCACCTCCCCACCTGATTTATCTTCCGAAGAGGGTTCCGACATCTATTTCTCATGAGATGGTGTTGTGGAGGAGGAAGATGGAGTTGGTAGTAGTAACTAACATCACCTAGATCCACAGCCACATACATATCACATTTTGTAGAAATAGTTTCTCCCAAAGAGTGGAGAATTTTCCACCATAAGGGGTGGGTTCCCAACAACACATCTTGAAAAATCCGATGATTCCTCTCCAACCATATATGCCAAATAATAAAAGAAGGGCCAAGAGACCAAGCAAATTGAAGAAAAGAGGTCTTGGTCGAGGCCGTGCTCCAATGAGCAAAAAAATCAGCCAAAGAAGAGACATGCCAATAGGATTGGTTCCGCAGCTCCCACCAATAGTGCCAAATATGTCTAGAATAGGAACATTGAAAGAAGAGATGAGAGACACTCTCTTCACTATTAGAACACAACACACATCAAGGGACCCTGAAAACCATGCTTACATAAATTATCCTAGGTGAGGCACTGGTTGTGGACCACTAGCCACATGAAAAAATTACACTTTGGCCAAGAGAACTTATACCAAACTTGGTTCCACCAAGGAACCTAAATGTCCCCAAAAGTCTGCCACACCAACTCAACATAGCCAGTAGAAATAGAAAACTTTCTAGACAAATCATTACTTGCCCAAGCCAAACATCATTCCCTACCAAGGTGGTGCATTCACGAGACTCAAGAATTTGAGCCAGCTCTTTTCTATCTTCTATAGAGCCTCCAAGCGGCCATTCAGAAGGATTCTTCCAACGAAAATGAGCCACTAGCCCTCCATAATGAGCAATTTTATAATGCATGCAAAGTCTGTGTGATTCAATCTGTCAAGTGGTAATGCATGCTGATCCAGTGGTCTTTATATTTCTGATGTATTACTTGTTTATGCATATGGGTGAAGTGGAAAGGAGAGATTAGGTTATGAGAAGATCTAATTGTTACCGGTTTGTGTGTTTCACAATCTCACTATGTCTTACCGGTAGTGCCCTGTTTTAGATCGGTGATCCTGTTTACCAGTTAGTGCAGTCTTTGCAGTCAAAGTGGTTTAAGGAAGTTTTTGTCTATACTGATTCACCCCCCCTCTTAGTATCTGTTGAGTACTTACTATTCATCATTATTAATCAATTGTTATCAGAGCGTCCTCCAGGTCCTCTGTGTTGTAAGCTTAACCACTTGAAGAAAAGATCCTATTTTAATGATGAAGAGGGAAGGTCCTAAGTTCAATAGAGACAACTTTAAGATATGTAAGGACAGAATGAAGATATACATTAAAAGCATGGGTTCTCAACACTGGAGCTATGTTGAGAATACTTATGTTGTCCCTACCAGTACTCTCACCGATGATCAAAGAAGAGAAATTCAGGAGAATGGGCAAGTAATGGAAGCTCTTATCAGCAGCCTTTTTGATGTTCAAGAAAAGGACAATCCCAAAGATGTATGGGATGCTCTAGAGTCTATCTATGGTGGTGATGAGCATGTGAAGCAAGCTAAGGAAAAAAGCCTTAGAGAAAAGTTTGAAGATATGTAGATGGTTGAAGGAGAGACCATTCAACAATATGGGATAAGGATTAACACTGTTGTTGGAGACATCAAGAGTGCAGGAGGTACAATGGATGATTCCACCATTGTTAGCAAAGTTTTGAGAACCTTATTACTAGTCTATGCAATAAGGGTTGCCGCTATTCAGGAGTTGAGATCTATTGACAAGAAAAAGGTGTCCCTTCATTCTATCATTGCTAAGTTGACCACTTATGAGCTAAATAGTTATGATGGTAGTGTTCAGAAGGCTGATTCAGCTTTTAAAGCATCTACTGCACTATCTAGAAAGGGTAAAGAAGTTAGTACCAGTTGTGAACCTAGACAAAGAAGAGATATGGATGATGAAGAAATCCTGATGGAATTCTAAGCTCTTCTAGCCAGGAGACTTCCTAAGGGAGCTTGTAAATATAGAGGTAAGATCCCTTTGAAATGCTTTTCTTGCAATAGGATTGGACACATTACTGTTAACTATCCTAATGGTGATAATAAGGACAAACCGGAGAGGTTCAAAAATTTCAAAGGAGGAAATAGGAGAAACTGTCTTGTTGCAGTTGATGAAGGTGTCACTGATGATGAATCAGAAGATGAAGAAAGTGAAGACATAGTTTTTGTAGCTATCAAGGAAGATGTGTCAGACAAGAAGGCTCTTGTCTCCCGCTTTGATAATTCTAATGAATGGATTATTGACAGCGGTTGTTCTCACCACATGACTGGTGACCGGAGAAAGTTTTTGTCTTTGGAAGAGTATGATGGAGGTGTAGTCTGATTTGGTAATGATGCACCTTGTATGGTAAAAGGAAAAGGGTTAATTTCTCTAAATGGAAAAGCAGTGTTGATAATGTGTATTGGGTAGAAGGTCTCAGGCATAACCTTTTGAGTGTTGCTCAGCTGAATGATAATGGACTCACTCTAGAATTCAAAAATGGAGTGTGCAAAATAAAAGGAAAGAGTGGTGAACTGATGGCCATCGGTATGCAGACCAAAGGTAACCTATTCTAGTTAAATGCAAATATCAGCCAATGTCTAATGGCTAAGTTTGATGACATTTGGATATAGCATAGGAGACTTTGTCATGTAAATTTTGATAATATTGTGAAGGCCAGTAAGATCAAGGCAGTTAGAGGATTGCCTGTGTTGAACAAACTAGAGAATCCTCTGTGCAGAGAATGTCAACTGGGGAAAATGTCTTCCTCAACCTTCAAAGGTAAATCTTTCAAAGCATAAAGTTTACTTGATCTTGTGCATACTGATTTGTGTGGTCCTATGAAAACTAGGAGTGTTCAAGGAGATAGGTACTTTATGATTCTTATTGATGATTTCTCAAGAATGACGTGGCTCACATTCTTGAAAGACAAGTCTGAAACTTTTGGAAAGTTCAAAGCCTTCAGAGCACTAGTTGAAAATGAAAGTGGTAAGAGGATCAAATGCCTTAGAACCGATCAAGGAGGTGAGTTCACCTCTGGAGAATTCAATAAGTACTGTGAAGAAAATAGAATTAAGAGGCAACTGTCTACCCCCCAGACTCCACAGCAGAATGACCTAGTAGAAAGGAACAACTGGACTGTAGTTGAAGCAGCCAGAACAATGCTGATTCAAGGAAAGGTTGCTCACACTTTTTGGAGAGAAGCAGTGAGCACTACAGTCTACACTATGAACAAGGTACTCATCAAGAAAGGTAAGGATAAAACACATTATGAGTATTGGACCGGTAAGACTCCTGTAGTAAGCTACTTTAGAGTATTTGGCAACACGTGTTATATCAAGAGGAGTGAACACCAAAGCAAGTTTGATGCAAAATGTGATGAGGGAATATTCCTAGGATATTCCACCAAGAGAAAATCTCTCAAGTGTTTCAACAATAGGACTTAGAGAATTGTTGAAAGTATCAATGTTAGAATTGATGAAACCTATGAGAAACCCGAGGAAATCGACAGTGAGCAAGTGGTAGATGAACTGGTTGTAACCTTCTGGGAACCGGTTGCAAAAAGCCTAGTACTAGTAACAGTGCTCCTACACCGGTAGATGCTGATGCTGATGAAGATGAGGATGAAGAGAAAAAGAAAGAGGAAATAGATAAGATCATTCCTAGGTATGTAAAGCTGAATCATGATCCAAAGCAAATCATAGGAGATAAGGATGTAGGAATTCTTACAAGAAGAAAGGTCAAAGAAAATTCTTGCATGATCTCTGAATTTGAGCCTAAAACATTTAAAGAGGCACATAAAGATGAAGACTGGATCAAGGCTATGGAAGAGGAACTTGACTAGATAGAAAAGAATGGTACATGGTCTTTGGTACCCAGACCTGGGCATAAAAATGTTATTGGCACCAAATGGGTTTTCAGAAACAAGTTGAATGAAGATGGCATAGTGGTAAGAAACAAAGCTAGACTGGTATGTAAGGGATATGCTCAAGAAGAAGGAGAAGACTATGGAGAAACCTTTGCTCTAGTAGCTAGATTGGAAGGAGTTCAAATTCTTCTTGCATATGTAGCCTTCAAGGGATTCAAAGTGTATCAGATGGATGTAAAATCTAGATTTTTGAATGGGATACTTGAAGAGGAGGTGTATATAGAGCAACCAAATGGTTTTTCCCTATCAGAAGACAGTGACATGGTGTGTAGGCTACATAAAGCCTTGTATGGATTGAAGCAGGCACCTAGAGCATGGTATGAACATTTACACTCTCATCTTGTGAAGATTGGATTTGAAAGAACAATTGAAGATAGAAATATCTATCTGAAGTCAGAAGGAGATCTAATTCTGATCTGTGAAGTATTTGTTGATGACATAATTTTTGGTGGAGATGACAAGATGAGTCATGACTTTGCAGATGAGATGAAGAAGGAATTTGAGATGTCACTAATCAGAGAGATTAAGTTCTTCATTGGACTATAGATTCAAAAAATGAAAGATGGTATCTTTATCACTCAGTCTAATTATGTCAAATAGGTGTTGAAGACCTTTGGCATGGAGGACAACAAACTGGCTAGTACACCGATGGTGACCGGTTGTAAATTGTCAAAGGAAGATGACTCAGCATTGGTGAATGAGAAAGATTACCGATAGATGATTGGTAAGTTGCACTATGTAGTACACAACAGATCGGACATTTCACATGTAGTGGGCATTGCTGCACGTTTCCAGAAAAGTCCGAGAGAATCCCACTTGGTAGCAGTCAAGCGGATTCTTAGATATTTGAAGGGAACTGTAGACTATGGATTCTGGTATCCATAAAGTAATGATTTCAACCTCAAAGTATTTACAGATGCCGATTGGGCTGGTAATGTGAACAACTGGAAGAGCACAACCGGTGGTGCATTCTTTCTTGGTGGTAGACTAGTCTCATGGATGAGTAAGAAGCAGAGTTGTATCTCTTAGTCTACAACAGAAGCAGGATATGTAGCAACATTTATGAACTTCACTCAGATAATTTGGATGAAGTATGTATTAAGTGGTTTCAAAGTCCCTGTATCTAAACCAGTGAGCATATTTTGTGATAACACAAGTGCAATTAATATTTCCAAGAATCCGGTATTGCATGCTAGAACCAAGCACTTCGAGCTCAAGTATCATTTCTTGAGGGAGAAAGTTTAGAACAAAGAGGTTGTATTGGAACATGTTTCCAGTAAGGAGCAGTTAGCAGACATATTCACCAAGCCTCTACCGAAGGCTACATTTACCTATTTAAGAGGTGAATTAGGGGTGCTGCCCCTTCAAGAGGTGAACTAAAGGTATGTGCTCCACATCAGTCAGGTATTGCATTGTCAAATCTTTTCAGGATTGATGTGTTGAAGGATGCTACTCCTCAGGGGGAGCAGCATAGTGGAACATGGATGTCTGTGCCTCCACTTTGGCATTATTGTCAAAGGGGGAGAAGAAGTGAAGCAGAGAGATATATTTGTATATTGCCATCAATGCCAAAGGGGGAGATTGTTGGCATATGTGCAGAAGTGCGATGACATGATGATATTATATGTTGTCATTGATGCCAACATGTTGTAGTATGAACCGGTATATTGAAGTAAGCAACCTGGCAAGTGAACCGGTATGATGATACAAGTAAACTAGTATGATGGTACAAGTGAAGTGGTATGATGAAGTGTGAACTAGTATGATGGAATGAACCGGTATATGGAAAGTTTGTATCGGGGTTTCTGGTTGATGCATGCCAAGTCTATGTGATTCGACTGATGACATCTTGTGATGGGTTAGCATTGAAATGAAGATCAAATCATGTTGCCATGTCAGCCTTGTGTGCATGAAGGATTTTCTTGAGGATCTTGCATGAAAAAGATTGATCCTATCTACCTCAGGAATGTGCAAAGTCTCTGTAAATAGTGGAGAGCACGTGATGGGTTACCAGCTTCCAGAAGCGGCAAAGAATGAATGATGCAAAACCTCTTGAGATCTGTTCAAGACCATTTTATTCAATGCAATGTGTTTGAACAGTCAGGATTGGACTGACTGTATTGATAACCTAAATGTTTAGGGTTTAGGGTTTATGCTACCAACCTATCTGTTTCCTATAAGGTCGATGATGATTTGCATTGTGAGGTTGTTAGCAAATGTTATGTGTGTATCCAAGTAAAGAGATACTTGATTCTTGCCAAACCGGAGAAGTGTGTTGATACCTACAGAGTGTGATTGCAGAAGTAAAGGAAATAAAATGGATCTGCCTTGGCATTGAGTGTTATTATCAGATCAGTGTATTGCCTATTGACTTTTGACCATTTCAGCAGTTGGAAAATCCCTTAACAGGGTAGCTTTAACAGGGTGACTCAAATTCATTGAGTTCTTCAAATCCTCTTGCAAGGTAACCTTTAGCAAGGTTCTAACCTTTAACCGGGTATTTAGCCATCCCTTAACCAGGTGATCCCTAGCAGGATCGGTTCCTAGCAGAACCTATTGTAAAGTCCTTAATCGGATTAGGCTCTTAACAGAGCAGACTTCAGAAGAGTTCAAAGAACAACTTGTGGGTATTCATCCCCACCGTGGTTTTTCCTAGTTGGGTTTCCACGTGAAAAATCAGTGTTTCATGTGTGATGTTTTTTTCATGTGATGAATAGTATTTTATGTCAAGTGGTAATGCATGTTGATCCAGTGGTCTTTATATTTTTGATGTATTACTTGTTTATGCATATGGGTGAAGTGAAAAGGAGAGATTAGGTTGTGATAAAATCTAAGTGTTACCAATTTGTGTGTTTCATAGTCTCACTGTGTCTTACCGGTAGTGCCTTGTTTTAGATTAGTGATCGTGTTTACCAATTAGTGTAGTCTTTGCAGTCCAAGTGGTTTAAGGAATTTTTTGAATATACTAATTCACACCCCCCTCTCAGTATCTATTGAGTACTTACTATTCATCATCATTCATCATCAACAGTATCCCAGCCAGCAATAGTAAACATATCATAAAGGGACTAAAGATGAGGATGAGTAGAAAGGATAGGAGGATGACCATCTCAGGAATCCAACCAAAAAAGAGCTTGAGGCCCTGTATGACAGATCCAAAAGAGCCCATTCTTAACTAACTGAGCCCCCAACTTAAGAGTATTCTAGATCTTAGAACCATGACCCTCCACAAGAAAGTGAGGAACATCAAACACATTAACATCTAAAAGATACTTATGGGTAAGAATACGAGCCCAAAGTTGATTTTGACTAGTGCATTAGTGCCAATATAACTTAGCAGCAAGAGCTTGCCCATTTAAAATAGCAGAACGTAAACCAAGTCCACCCTCATTCTTAGGCCTGCACACAGTGTCCCACTTAACAAGGCTCCATTTAGCAGTTGACAAAGTACCACTCCAAAGAAATTGCTGAGAGAGGGTATCAAATTCCATAAGGAAATACATGGGAGTATCTTGAACAAAACATCTATAAATAGGCAAAGCTTGAATAACAAATTTTAAAAGAGTCAGTCTGGCAGCAGTAGACAGGCATCGGTGAGTCCAATGATTAACCTTCTAATGCAACTTGTCAAGTAGAATCTGCTAAGAAGACCTGGGGTGTCTTCCGACAGTAAGAGGAATACCCAAATAAACAAAGGGAAGAGACCCAACCTGAAACCGCAAAATGCTTTGTTTTTTCTTACATTTGTGCAATACATGAGGAAAATTGGTAAGCCATTTAACAAAAGTTTCAATTGAGAAGTGATAGCTTCAATTCAACTATACATCCACTTTCATCCAAACATGATTGAAACAAAACCTTTGAATCAGGAACATTATTAAGCTCCATTACTAATAGGCTCATATAATGCTTGCAATAAGGAGAGAGAGATAGTAGAAGATACAAAGGGGCAATGAGATAAAGATAGAGACTTGTACATAGAGATGTAGATTGAGATTCATATGGAGAAGGAGATGGATATGGAGAGAGAGAGAGAGAGAGAGAGAGAGAGAGAGAGAGAGAGAGAGAGAGGCAGAATACATATAGATGGAAGAGGTAAATATATAGAGGGAGAGAGGAAGAGAATGAGAGAGGGAGAGAGAAATAGAGAGATTGTGACATAGAATGATAGAGTTAGAGATAGAGATAGTGAGATAGATATGGAATAGGGAGAGAGATGGTGAGAGATTGAGAGATATAAGGAGACTGATAAGGATATAGAGGGATGACGATCAAATTAAAATAATAAAATATGAATGTAACATGTCTCTAAAAAATAATAGGTTCTGTTAGGTCCCGGAGACAACTGAGAGGGGGGGTTGAATCAGTTGTCCAATAAATTCAAACCAAAATTAACTTAACCAAAACTTAATGCTTAATGTCGGTAAACCAAAATTTATGCCTGTAGATAGTTTTATCAGTTAATTGCAATACCGGTAAAGATTAATGCATGAAACATAAAGACAATAACATCCACAACACATAACGCAGATATTTGTACGTGGAAACCCTGTAAGGGGAAAAACCATGGTGGGAAGCCTTACCCACAATCAAATAATACTACTGCAGATAGTATGTGTGTACAATATGGAGTCTGCACATGCAGAAAGGCCAGCTTCCTAGAGCTCACTGCTCAATCACAAAATGAGAGTCACACTGACTACAATTGGATGGTTAAATCCAATGATAATGTACTACTCAAAATAACATCTTTATATGCTAGATTCAGTACCAGTTTAGCTCTGATATGCCTTCTTCAAATACCTTCCTTCAATCTTCAAATGATGTCTGCGTGTATAGCTCTACTTATGTTTGCATATACCTTATTGCAATCCTTTTTCCAATCAAATATCAATCTCACAAATGAGATCTTACATTTATACCATAACCTAAGACCAATTGAATAGGTCAGCTCACCAAAGATATTACAATAAAATCATTTACAAATAAATCATTATGCGATGCATCATGTTGGCTCAATGTATTTACAATAATAATAAATCATCTCCATAACATGTCGTGCTGATTTGGGATAGATATGCTTGTTGATGCATAACCTGGACCTATTTGCCGGTAACAACAAATATGCAAACCTGAATAGAACAATAACCAAATCGCCAAAACCAAGTGATCAAATAGTGTCTTCAACATAACCAAGTATTATCCAAGTCATTCTAAGTGTCGGTGAACAATATAACTTGCCTAGATACCGATGACTGTACATAAGTCACTAAACATGCCAGTGAACATGATAAAGAATCTCCAAGTGCTGATAAGTGTTGACAAGTGTTGACATCAATGACAAAACCAATGCAACACATCCAAAATACCAACAATCTCCCCCTTTGGCATTGATGGAAACACAAGATGGAAAAACCATCAAAGTGCCAAAACATAAATGCCAAAGACCAAATACCAATAATCTCCCAAAGAGATCATTAACCAGAAATCAAAAAAACATAATATCTCTCCCTAGGAATAATCTCTCCCAAAAGATAATGTGTTTTTCCATAATATCTCTCCCCCTTTGACATCAAATGCCAAAGCAATACAAAACCAAATACAAGATACCAACTCATTACAAAATACTAATTAACCAATTTATCCAACTACTCCCCCTGAGAAGTAGCTCTCCTCATCAAAGCCCAAAAAAAATAAAAAATTCTCTGATAATTTTGCCGGTTGATGACAAACATCAATTGTCTAAGTCTCTACCGATGGGGGTAGAACTCCAAGCTTCTCTCTGAAATATTCAAAAGTCTCCTTAGGCAAAGGCTTAGTAAAAATATCTGCAATCTGCTCTTTAATATTCAAATAAACCAATTTCACTTCTTTTGCTTCAACATTCTCATTTAGAAAATTGAATTTGATAGAAACATGTTTAGTCTTAGAGTGAAATACCGGATTCTTAGATATATCCATTTCTGCCATATTATCAAAGTAAATAGTTATAGGTTCCTTGCATTTTACCTTTATGTCCTTCAACATTTGCTTGATCCATAATACCCATGTACAATTAGTTGTTGCTGCAACATATTCTAATTTTGTTGTTGATAGTGATGTACAACTCTGTTTCTTTCTCAACCATGAAATTAATTTGCTACCAAGAAAAAATGCTTCGCCGGTGGTGCTTTTTTTGTCATCTACATCTCCTGCCCAATTCGCATTTGTGTATGCACATAAATCAAAGTTTTCATCTCTAGGATACCATAAACCAAGATTTGTAGTGCCTTGTAGGTACCGGAAAATCCTTTTTACTATTGATTCATGATTTTCTTTAGGATTACTCTGAAATCTTGAAACAATACATATTGCATTCATAATATCAGGTCTTGTTTGTGTCAAATACAGTAATCCTCCTATCATAGACTTGTATCTAGTCGGATTAATAGGTGCTGATTCATCCTTCAAAGATAGTTTATCAATTGTAGTCATAGGTGTGCTTATTGGTTTAGAGTTCTCCATGCCAAATTTCTTTAGTAATTCCTTCAAGTACTTAGATTGACATAAAAATATACCTTTATCAGTCTGTGAAATCTACAATCCTAAAAATAATTTTCTCTCTCCAATCATAGACATTTCAAATTCTTACTGCATTTTATGAGAAAAGTCTTTACACAATCCATCTTCTCCTTCAAAGATTATATCATCAACAAAAACTTCAATAACCAAGATGTCATCATTAGTCACTTTGTAATATAGATTGTTGTCAGCATTACCTTTAGTGTATCCAAGCTTTAAAAGATATTTGTCCAATCTAGCATACCAAGCTCTAGGAGCTTGCTTTAATCCATATATAGCTTTCCTTAGCTTGCAAACCATATCTTTGTCACCTGTTAAAGAAAATCCATCAGGTTGTTCAATGTAAACTTCTTCTTCAAGATCTCCCTTCAGAAATCACCTTTAACATCCATTTGATATACTGTATAGTTCTTGTGAGCTGCAAAAGCCAATAATAGTCTAACTACCTCAATTCTAGCTACCGGTGCAAAGGTTTCATTGTAATCAATTCCTTCTTTCTGTGAATATCCCTTACACACTAATCTTTCTTTGTTTCTGATTACCTTGCCATCTTTATTAAGTTTATTTCTGAAAAACCCATTTAGTTCCAATTACGTTTTTGTCTTTAGGCCGAGGAACTAATGACCAAGTGTTATTCCTTTCAATTTGTTCCAATTCATCTTCCATAGCTTTAAACCAATATTTATCTTCGCATGCATAATTAATAGATGTAGGTTCAATTTGAGAAATAAGAAATACCGCTTCATTTGCCAATCTTCCTCTAGTCATAACTCCTTGATATTTATTTCCAATTATCTGACTTTCAGAGTGATTCAATCTTACATACCTGGGTGTTTTTACTTGCTTCTTTTCTTCAGCGACTGTTGAATCCTCAGATGATGCCAGTGTGACGGGATCAACATTCTGTACTGGTGTACTCATAGTAGGTTCATTTGTGATTATCTCTATTATCGGTTCAGAGTCCATTGACCTTGAATTTCCTCTAAACTATTCATCAATCTTCACATTTGCACTTTCAACAATTTTCAGCAATCTCTTGTTAAAACATCTATATGCCTTGCTCTTAGATGAATAACCAAGAAATATGTTTTCATCACTTCTAGGATCAAATTTGCCAATATACTCCTCTCTTCTAATATAGCATTTACTTCCAAATATTCTGAAATATTTAAGAGTGGGAGCATTACCAAACCATAGTTCATGAGGGGTCTTACCGGTTTCACCTTTGATGTGAACTTTGTTGAATGTATAAACTGTTGTATTCACTGCTTCTCTCCAATACATATGAGGTAGATTTGCTTCTGATATCATACTTCTAGCTGGATCCAAAATAGTTATATTTTTCCTTTGCACAACTCCATTCTGTTGGGATGTTCAGGGTGGTGATAACTATCTTCTTATCCCATTCACTTCACAAAATGTATTAAATTCCTTAGATGTGAATTCACCTTCTTGATCTGATCTCAAACATTTGATTTTCTTACCGGTTTCATTATCTACCATTACCTTGAATAGTTTGAATTTCCCAAATGCTTCAGATTTCTCCTTGAGAAAAGTAACCAAACACATTCTAGAGTAGTCATCAATGATTAGCATAAAATATCTATCTCCTTGTATACTTCTAGTTCTTGTTGGACCACATAAATAAGTATGAATTAAATCAAGAACATTATTGGATTTATCTGGTATACTCTTAAAAGATGCTCTAACTTGCTTTCCAATTTGACATTCCTTACATACCGGATTGTGAGGTTTAACAATCTTAGGTAAATCTCTTACTACCTTAGTTGTATTGATTTTCACAATGCAATCAAAGTTTACATGATAAAGTCTCTTATGCCATAACCAACTTTCATCAATATGAGCAATCAAACAGGCTTTCTCATTGTTATTCAAATGAAACATATTACCTCTAGTCTGATTACCGGTTGCAATTTCCAAACTAGTTCTGTTTAAGATTTTGCATTTACCATTCTTGAATTGTAATTGAAATCCTTTTTCAACTAATTGATCAACACTCAAAAGATTATGCTTCAAACCTTCAACATAGTAAACATTATCAGAATTGTGCTTACCATCAAAAGATATAGTTCCTTTTCCTTTGATCGAACAAGCTTTATCATCTCCAAATCTCACTAGACCTCCATTGTATTCCTGAAAGGTTAAGAATTTACTCTTATCACCAGTCATGTGATGTGAACATCCTAAATCAATGATCCATTCATCCTTATCTTCAATTTTAACTGTCAGGGCCTACTCTACCGGTTGAACAGTAGGTGTCGGTTGATCTTCTATTATAGCAACAAAAGCCCATCCATTGTATGTCGGTTCCTCATCAGAATCATCAGTAACTCCTTCATTAGCATAATAACAAGATTTGTCTCTATTCTTTCTGAATTTGTATCTTTGATAATGAAAGTTAGGCTTATATGTTCTTTTAGCTTCTTCTTTCAATCTTGCATGTCTATCAGGACACCTAGAAGCCATATGACCAATTTTATTGCAATTAAAACATTTAAATGGTGCTTTACCTTCATAATTACTTCCAACTGGACCTTTAGGCATTTTCCTTGCAAATAGTGCTTCAAGCTCTTCCAGTTCTTCATTCTCCTTTCTAATTTATTCAAGTTCTCTTGCATAAAAGGCTTTCCAATTAGATTTCTTAGATGATGATGATGTTGTAGATGATGATGATGTCTTAAAATCTAGATTTGTCTTTATAGTAGCAACAGGACCAAATTCCTCAAGTTCAAAAGCTGAAAGTTTTCCAACCAAAGTGTCTCTAGATACTGATGCATTAGGCATTGTTCTCAATTCATTTATAGCAGTAACTTTCATTTTATATGCTGGTGGAAATGCTCTTAAAACTTTAGAAACAATTTCATCTTCACTTAAGGTTCCTCCACAACATTGTATACCCAAAACAATTTCATTTACTCTTTCCATAAAAGTAGAAATCCTTTCATCTTTTTCCATTTTCAGATTTTTATACCTAACCCGGAAGCATTCAAGTTTTGCAATTTTGACTGTGGAATCTCCTTCATTCAATGTTTCCAATTTGTCCCAAATAGTTTTAGCAGTAGATCTATCTGATAATCCCATGATTTGCTGATCTGACAATGCGCTCAAAAGTGCTTCTCTTGCTTTGCAATCATTTTCTTCATCTTTGGCCAAGTTTGGTGGATTAGGTTGACCTTGAGTAGGAGTAGTATAACCATTCTTTGTAACATCCCATATGTCCTTTCCAATGCAATTCAAATGTGTCTCCATCCTGATCTTCCATATGCCATAGTTCGTTCCATCAAGTTTCGAACTGTCCTTCCTGAAATAGTTATAAGACATTGGATCTCCTCAAGCTGTTAAACTTTTGCAAAAAGAGGACTAGGCTCTAATACCAATTGTTAGGTCCCGGAGATAATTGAGAGGGGGGGAGGGGTGAATCAGTTGTCCAATAAATTCAAACCAAAATTAACTTAACCAAAACTTAATGCTTAATGCCGGTAAACCAAACTTTATGTCGGTAGACAGTTTTATCAGTTAATTGCAGTACTGGTAAAGATTAATGCATGAAACAGAAAGACAATAACATCCACAACACATAACACAAATATTTGTACGTGGAAACCCTGTAAGGGGAAAAACCATGGTGGGAAGCCTTACCCACAATCAAATAATATTACTGCAGATAGTATGTGTGTACAATATGGAGTCTGCACATGCAGAAAGGCCAGCTGCTTAGAGCTCACTGCTCAGTCACAAAATGGGAGTCACACTGACTACAATTGGATGGTTAAATCCAATGATAATGTACTACTCAAAATAACATCTTTATACGTTGGATTCAATATCAGTTTAGCTCTGATGTACCTTCTTCAAATACCTTCCTTCAATCTTCAAATGATGTCTGCATGTATAGCTCTGCTTATTTTCGCATATACCTTATTACAATCCTTTTTCCAATCGCATATCAATCTCACAAATGAGATCTTACATTTATACCATAACCTAAGACCAATTGAATAGGTCGGATCACTAAAGATATTACAATAAAATCATTTACAAATAAATCATTATACGATGCATCATGTCATCTCAATGCATTTATAATAATAATAAATCATCTCCATAACGTGTTGTGCTGATCTGGAATAGATATGCTTGTCGGTGCATAACCTGGACCTATTTGCCGGTAACAACAAATATGCAAACCCGAATAGACCAATAACCAAATTGCCAAAACCAAGTGATCAAATAGTATCTTCGACATAACCAAGTAGTCTCCAAGTCATTCCAAGTGTCGGTGAACAATATAACCTGCTGGTGAATCAGATACCAATGACTGTACATAAGTCACTGAACATGCCGATGAACATAATCAAGAATCTCCAAGTGTTGATAAGTGTTGACAAGTGTTAACAAGTGTTGACATCAATGACAAAACCAATGCAACACATCCAAAATTCCAACAGGTTCAAGTTAAAAAAAAAATTGTGCATTTTTGGACATTAAAGCATCCACTTGTCTAAAAAGAATTTAAAGAAAAAGCAAAAAATACTTGAAAATGCTAGCCAAATTTATGAATAGACATGGCATCGCTTTTTGTACTTATCATCTTAAAAGAATAATCATAGAATAGAAGTAAAAATAAATATAAGTATACATAATTAAATATATAACAATTTTAAATTTATAATGACTAAATATTATTATTTGAAAAAGAAACATTCATTTTAATAGTATAAATATACATAATTAAATATATAATAGATATGTACTATAAATTTAAAATATATCGTAAATATATGATAAAAAAACACTCATGCAATCAAATCAAAAGTAACATACAAACATAATATATAATTCACATGAATTGTGGAAATCTACTAACTTTGATTTAATTGATGCAAATGCAAAAAACACTATGCAATCAAATCTTAAAACAAAATACATTTTTTTTTTGTTAAAACAAATACTAATTTTACAATATATTAATTTTTTAAAATTTAAAATATATTTAAAAATAAATATAAATCGATAAAATTAAGTTTGAAACAAATTCATATAAAAATTCAAATATTTAAAAAAGTAAAATAGAATAAATATTAAACTTCATAAATTAATAAATAGTTAATAAATAAAAAATAAAACTAATTTTTAAAATTTAATAGTAATATTATTATTATTTATAAAGTACCCTTTAATATTTTTATTCTAATATAATATAAATACAAAGAATTAACATAAAAGCTAAGCTAATTGAAGGATTCAACTTTCATCAATTATTGTCATTATAAAATAGTTACAAGTGGGTCATGGGTACAAATCCATGCCTAGATTATGTGATCTTGCTGGACTTCCACCCATTGATTAAAAATGGTTTTATCTTCTGACCTGGCCATTTCACTTAAATGGGTAGTATGTGGGAAAATGCCCCATAAAATTGGTAATACATGATATTCACAAAAATTATCCAAATGACATATAGGAGAAATTCTAGAAGAGAGCGTAGACTAAAATTTTAATAATAAATTGATATATGATGTAGTAAAAAGTGATACGACAGGTTTAAAAAAGGACAAATATAATTCCACTCTTCGTAGAAAATGAAGTAGCTATTAGAAGGCAGTCACAATATAAAATCTGTAGATATTTTTGGCTCCGCAAATTAGTGTCATTTTGGAAGTGTAGCGTACGTGGTCACAGATGCTGAGGAGAAAGAACGGACAGTGAAAGGATTCTGGACGCAACATATTTTCTTCTCGTGCCAGCGTTTGCCTTTATAAAAATAGCCACAGTGAAGATGCAATATTAATTTTCTTGAAAGTTTTCATATTTTGTACGTACAGGCTCGAAGGCGTACAAATACAAAAGAAAAATCAATGAACTATACGATTTTGATCATCTTACATTCGGTTTAGGAAATTGTGAACCATTGATTTGCAAAGTTAGTCGTGCATCTCATATAAGAGATGCCTTCGACGTAAAGAAGGAAATGAACTTTTCGTAGCTGAACAAACTCTGATTCCTCTACACTCCAAGTCATCTCCCATTTGTCATGCCCTAGATCATGATTGTTGTGTTCCAGCCTTGGCATTTTGTTGTTTCTCTTCTCTTCCCCTGCTATGAGCTTCACTAGCTTCTTCAATTCCTTGTACGACACAAATTTGTTCCACCATTTTGGCAGTGTCTGCTCTATTTACACTTTCAACCTTTTCCCAAACTTCATGGTTACATAAGACACTAAAAAATTCAAAGTTAAACAAAGAAAAATGCACATTCCACGACATTCAAATGCAATATTCTTAGCTTAATTTCTTATGAATGTAATAAAAATTAAGAAAATGGGTTGGTTGAAAAGATTTAATTGTCGCTAGTAGTAGTAGTAGGAAAGAGAAAGAAAATAAGAAAAAGACGCTGCTCAAAGTCACAAATTTCACAAAAAATACTCTGCTTTGCTCTTCTTTGAAATATTTTCTCTTTTGTCACAAAAAAGATCCTGAAAAAAGAAAATAATTTGATAAAGAAACCGCTCTACGTAGCTTTTAAATCCCAAATAAAGGAAATAATTAGACAAAGAAATTGCTCTGTGCAACTGTGAAATTGTTCCTTGTAAGGAAAGCTATGGTGCGGAAACGCTCTCCTAATGTCAATTCGCAGAGGATGTAAGCAACAATATCTTTCTACTTCCTAAATTGCAGAATCTTAAGATGACTTAAGTAGAAGACTAGAGCACATATAAAGACCATACACATAAACACAAAGATTTTAACAGTGGGAAACCCTTTCGGGAAAAAATCGACACACCAAAAATCCGAGCGTCTCCTTTGTATTACAGTAAACAATATTACATACAATTGACAATGGACTTTTTGCATAGGCTCAGATTGTGCTACAATCAACCCAAATTTCTATCACACATTCCCAATGAATCTTGCAGCAATTTATACACCCGTAATTCGTTATGGAATCCGATACTGCAACTATCACTTCAGAAACGGTCAACTAACTCAGCCTTGTCACTCGTCCATCTGGCGGTCATCAAACTATGTATGGATACCACCAAGATTCATTTAATTAATAAAAGAATTAAGCTAAAATAATTAAATAAATAAAAGATATTTATTTAATTAGATAGGACAATTTTAGGTGTCTACATTTTGCCCCTCTTTGAGACAATGCAACTTGTCGCATTGTTTCAAAGAAGATAAGATGAACTGATACAAAGTTTCCCCAAGACGGGAATGATATGCCCCCTCGAGAGATTGGATGAAAATGTCTAAAAGGATCACAGACAATCTCTCGATAAGAAAGAAAGGCTAGAAAGGACTGACAAGATAGAGTGACAGAGTCACGGGATAAAGAAGACTGACTTGGGAAACGAGGGCTAGGGTAGTCTATAAGATAGAATATGAGGGAAAAAATCCTCATTGTCATCCACACACCTAAGAGATCAGAGTACAGAAAGAGTAGAGAGCAGTCCACAGTTAGCAGCGATGGCATTGGTGCATAGATTCAATCACGTTCGCTGATATCAGAGGCTAGTAGATGTAGGAGAGCCAGTAAGTACCACAAAACTTCCTTGTACCTTGTTGCATTAATTGATGTCATAAATGCATGTTAGGTAGGGTAATAAATGCGCATTAGGTATGTCATAGAAATTGTCAAGCGAGTCAAAAGATGGGACGGTGCATCTGCGTTGGTGCCAGGTGCGTCTGGGTAGGTTAGGCGTGTTTGCATCGAGTGTAACCGCATCTATGATTATAAAAGCATCTATGTCAAATGCGAGCGCATTTGTGAAATGTAGGCACATCTAGGTAGGGCAGGCACATTTGTGCAGAACAGAAGCATGTTTGTGTGTTTCAAGCGCATCTATGAAATGTAGAAATATCTATGAAGTATGTAAGCGTGTTTGTGTCATGAATGCGCATTTATGTCTTTAAGGTCAAAATGACAGTTCTGTGATAAACATACGATGTCAATTGGATAAGCTGCTGAAAGGATACACTCAAGTGGGTCCTCTAGGGAAGACTAGGATAACAGATAGGTCTGGGATTGACAATTCTGTGATAGAACATACGTTGCCAATCAGGAAAACTACTCAAGAGGATACACTCAAGTAGAGACCCTAGGATAGGATAGAGCGAGGCACTTTGTGATGAACAGGGAGTACCATAGAAATTGACAATTCTTTGACAGAACATACGTTGTCAATTGGATAAGCTACTCAAGTGGATGCACTCAGGTAGGTGCCCTAGGAGATAAGATAAAAGAAGAACTTTTGATGAACAGGGAATGCTACTAGGATAGAGTGCCATATGATAGATATAAGCACTAGGATAAAAAGCAGCACTTTGTGATGAACAGGGAGTGCCACTAGGATAGAGTGCCATATGATAGATATAAGCACTTAGGATAGAAAAGAAACACTTTGTGATGAATAGGGAGTACCACTAGGATAGAGTGCCATATGATAGATATAAGAACTTAGGATAAAAAGCAACACTTTGTGATGAACAGGGAGTACTACTAGGATTGACACAATTGATTTGCTTCACTGTAGGAGGACCTACCTATGCTGGAGTCACGGGAGAGATTCCCTTCGACTCAGAGTTTGCGAGTAGAGCTGACATTCAAGGATAGAGCAGCAGTTGAGGCTATGGGATTGTGATACATTATGTATATGCCTAAGTTTCAAGTGAACATGGGATTGTTGACTGCATTAGCTAAGAGATGGCACTTAGAGACATGTACGTTTCATTTGCCAATGTGTGAGATGACAGTCTCCTTGGAGGATGTATACAAGATACTAAGGATAACTACATTTCATTTGCCAATGGGTGAGATGACAGTCTCCTTGGAGGATGTATACAAGATACTAAGGATAATGATCATTGGGGAGTTAGTTCGTTACGATCAAGAGGGAGATAGGGATGCACTGAGATGAGTGTTTCAGGATCCATGACTAGAGATGAGGGTAGGACATGTGGCTTGGGGCACCATGACATCGATAGGATTGGCTCTACCGGTGGTGTTGGGAGGAGTTATCAGTGGGTTCTTGTGTCCGGATAGGGCATCATGAGAGTTGGTTGTGGGATGGGGGAGGACTCTAAAGACATTGGTGACTGAGCATGCCAGGATTGCATGGGGGTCGTGTCTGCTAGCACACATGTATTATGAGCTGCATCAGTTTGTATATCATGGATCAATAGGATTGGGGTGCAGAGTGACATTGTTGTAGGTATGGGCATATGAGCATCTTTTGGTGACACGATCAATACACTTTAGAGGCAGGGGACATGGGCATAGTTATGTACATCTATATGATATGATTACTTCTCAGCCATGGATTGGGAGGCTGGAGTATTAGTGTCGGGTTGTCAATGAGGTAGAAAGTGTGGTATGGAGGCCTTACCAGGATTGTGAGGAGTGGGAGGATGATGCAGTGGAGCTGTCGTATGTGTTCAGGAGTAGGTATTTGATCGGGTGGACACCATATATTATTGAGCGGTAGTTGATTGATAGGGTATGTAGATAGTTCAATAGGATACAATGGATGCCACAGGGGTCAGAGATGTATGCACGGATGGTGAGAGATTAGGCTCATTTGGGTCTGTTATTGTCTTATGATCAGGTAGTGACACAGATGCAAGAGATGATTTTGATGCCTTGGGATATTTGGGCAGATGTGGAGGATGCAGGGATGGATGCAAAGTACAGTGCATATTGGGTAGAGAATCCGTTTCCACAACTAACGGATCCAGGGGAGCTGATAGAGGGTGATGGTGGAGATGGTGGAGGCAAAGGCTAGTGGTGGAGGTGAGGGGTAGTGGTAGAGAGGAGGGTGGCTTAGAGGAGAGATGGAGGAGAGGAGAGATAGGTGTATGTAGTGAGGGTAGAGGTGGATTGTCATTATAGGTGCCAGCAGCACAGGTTCCCAGATAAGTACAAGGACATGGACAGGAGCAACCACAGGGAAAGGGTGAGGGGAGAGGGGAGGAGGAGGCAGATGAGATCCAAGATCTAGAGAGGGATGTGGATAGGCTCAGGAGATAGTTGAAGGAAACTATGAAGGAGAGGGATTAGGCTATTCAGTGCTATATGGAGGCTGAGACAACACTAAGGGCAGACAGGCAGACAACAGAGGACACAGGAGCTGGATACACCTATGTTCTGTGAGTAGGGGAGGAGATAGCCTTCTGGAGAGACCTATCCTATGGAGTGGTGCCACTAGATTAGTGGGCTAGGAGCTTCTAGAGACCATTGTGGACTACAACGACCACAGGAGGGAGAGACAGGAGACATGCATCTAGTGGTGGGGTCATGGGTCCTCCAACACCACCAGATAGAGGGAGTAGGAGAGATGATCCTGGGGTAGGGAATTCTAGGGCTCAGAATCCATCGAGGTCAGTTGGCTCCGAGGGAGGGATTTCATAGACAAACTGAAGAAAAATGGAAGAAACTGTACTCCTCAGAACGTGTGTTGCTCTCAGTTCCACACCCATCACTAGACATAGGATTTGCCTTAGCCACATATAGGAGCTGATTTATTATGGATGGAAAGGGTGAAAATGAGGGATTATTATGAATGACAAACCAATCTTAGGTAGATCAATAACAATCCATGATGGGATTGGGAAAGTTTATTATGAATGGATAGGTTGTGAGTGTGTGTGCAAGAGTGAAAGGATGAGATTGAATCTTGAAGGAGGGAGGAGCAATGTCTCTATGCATGGCGTCAGTAACCTGGTTTTCACCATGGTACTTGCCTAGGGTGCCACTGAAGTGGTTTTCACTATTGGACAAATTTATTTCTCTTTACTCTTTTTTTTTTTTTTTGTGTCACAAGTTTGCCAGGTTTTCACCAAGTAATGATTTTTTTTGTATTTTTGATATTTTTTGTATTTTTTTGTATTTTTGAATTAGGATATTCTGAAGAGCTATGTGTAAAACCTGTGAAGATGCATGTTGTTGATTGGATCTTCCAAAGGTTCTCCATCTGGTGTTGAGAGCTGATATGCACCTGATCCATAGACTATTGTAATGATGTAAGGACCAAGCCAATTGGTTTGAACTTTCCCTTCTTCTCTCGGTCTTGCTAATTTTTAGGATTTTCCTTGAGAACCAGGTCACCCACCTCAAATGTGTGAGGCTTTACCTTGTGATTTTAGCTATGAATCATTCATTGTTGATAAGCCTTGAGATGATTAAAAGTAGTTTGTCTTCGTTCATCCAATAGTTCTAGTTCTTGTAAGCGAGAGACCTTGTAGTCTTCATCACCGATAATGTTGCGCAAAGAGACTCGTAAAGATGGTAACTCGACCTCAATAGGAAGGATAGCTTCAACACCATAGAGAAGTGAATAAGGTGTGGCTCTAGTAGGTGTGAAAACACTTGTGCGATAATCCCAAAGTGCGGGATTAAGTTGGATATGCTAATTTCAGCCAGCGTCAACGACTATCTTTTTGAGGATTTTAAGAATGGTTTTATTAGACGCCTCATCTTGACCATTACCTTGGGGGTAATAGGTAGTAGAGAAATGAAGGGTAATAGGGAGGCGATCACAAAGTTCATGAACATCCTAGTTTTTGAAAGGACATCTGTTATCGGTGATGATGGAAAGAGGAATACCGTAACAACAAATGATATAGTTAAGAATGAATGTAGCAATCTGTTTTCTAGTGACTTGTGTAAGAGGCACGACTTCAATCCATTTTGTGAAATATGTTGTGGCAGTGATAATGAATTTGTGGCCATTGGAAGGAGGGTGAATCTTGCCTATGAGATCAAGTCCCCACTAACAAAAGGGCCAAGGAGTCACAATCGGTTGAAGTTCTTATGCTGGCGCATGAATAAGGTCTCCATGAATTTGATATTGCTTACATTTCTTGACAAATTGATATGAATCTTTTTCCATACTAGGCCTATAATATCCAGTCTTGATGAGTTTCTTGGATAAGGTAGGACCACTAGAATGTGGACCACATATACCTTCATGAACTTTGCGTAATGTAATTTGAGCTTCGTACCTTTCTAAACATCTAAGAAGAGTGCCATCTAGACCTCAACGGTATAGGATATCGGATAAAATGACGTATCGAGAAGATTGGTGAATGAAAGTGCAGCGTTGGTTGTTGGATAAGTCAAGAGGAAGGGTGTTGTTACGAAGGTATGTAAAAATGGAACCATATAACTAGGAATCAGGACCAATGGCACATATCATCTCAGTAGGAGTAATCTCATACGAGTGAACCAAAAGATTATCCACCAAGAACTCATAGCGGGCTTCATTTTGCGATAGATCAATCAGCGAGGCAATAGTAGCCATGGCATCTACGGCTTGATTCTGCTCTCTTGGTATCTACTCAAAGGTTATCTTTATGAGATATTGCTTGAAGTCATCTACCATTTTATTGTAAGGCATTAATTTTTCATCCTTTGTTTGGTAGTCATCAGTTGCTTGATGAATTACAAGTTGAGAGTCTCCAAAAACATGAAGTTCCTGGATCTTCCACTGAACTGCAATTCATAATCCAGTTGTTAATGCCTTGTATTCTACTATATTATTATTGAAAGGAAATGACAATTGGTAGGATTTGGGAATGGAGTCCCCTTGAGGTTTGATAAAGAGGATGCCAGCTCCTGCATCATGTTGTGTGTACAATTCGTCAAAGTACAGTTGCCAAGGCTTCGTGTGTGAAACCGCCAGGATGGATTCATCTGGAAATTCTAAAATCAAAGGAGCATCATCTATCATGGGTGCATCTGCTAATTGATCTATGATAGCTTGTCCCTTTATTGCTTTTATGTCCATATATTCAATGTCGAATTCACTCAAGATCATCACCCATTTGGCTAGTCTACCAGTAAGCGTTGTGTTATTGAGAAGATACTTCAATGGATCTATCCTTGCGACCAACTTAGTTTAATGAGTTAACATATAATGTCATAATTTCTGCGAAGCAAAAACTACAGCGAGACACACACACTCAATTGGTGTGTAGTTTAGCTCATAACCAACCAAAGTATGACTAATGTAATATACTACCTTTTCTTTACCTTGAACATCTTGTTGTGCCAAGAGTGCCCCCAGTGTTGTTGGTGTAGCTTATATGTGGAGTAACAGGGGTTATTTTGGGACTGGTGGCATCAAGACTGGTGGATTCAAAAGATAATCTTTGAGTATCTGAAAATCCTGTTGATAGTTATCATCCCATTTGAATTGGATATTTTTGTGTAGCAAGTGCCGAAAAGGATGACATTTATCCACAAATTTTGCTATGAATCTTTGTATGGACTAGAGTCTTCCTTGTAAAGATCTAAGTTGATTGATATTTCTTGGTGGTGGAATTTCTAAGATTGCTTTGACTTTTGTTGGATCAGCTTCAATTCCTCTTTTTGAAGCAATGTATCCAAGGAGCTTCTCGGAGGTTACTCCAAAGACACATTTCTTGGGATTTAGTCTCTCTTTGTATTTTTCCAACCGATCAAAAATGACTGAAAGGATGTCCGAATGTGTGTCTCTATCTAATGATTTTCCTAAGAGGTCATCAACATAATCTTCTACAGTTACGTGCACAAGATCATGAAAGATAGTAGTCATGGCTTATTGGTATGTAGCGTCTGCATTCTTTAGCCCAAAGGGCATGACATTCTAGTAGAAAGTTCCCCAGGGACAAGTAAATGCTATTTTGTGTTGATCCTCGGATGCGATTTTTATTTGATTGTAGCCAAAGAATTCATCCATCAAAGATAGCATTGCATGACCTTTTATGAGATCTACGATCAGGTCAATGTTTGGCAATGGAAAGTCATCCTTAGGACAAGCTTTGTTGATTTCTCTGAAATCTGTACATATTCTGATGCTATGATCTAGCTTACTGACTGGTACTAAGTTGGAGATCCATTCAGGATAATCAACTGGTCATATGAATCTAACATCCAACAATTTTTCAAGCTTCACCTTTACTAATAATACCACTTGTGGATGCATCTTTCTTAATTTTTGTTTCACTGGCTTTTCTCCTAGTTTAACCATCAAATGATGCATTACTAAATCCGGATCCAATCCTGGCATATCATCATATGACCATGCAAAATTGATTTGTCTCTCTATGAAGAAACTTATGAACTTCAGTCATTCTCTCTCTATTAGAGATTGTGCCAGTAATATGTTATGTGGAATCTCTTTTGTACCGATGTTTGTTTTGATGGTCTCCTCTACTAACATGGATAATTTTTCTTCATATGATGTCGGGAGAATGTTGAGCCTTCCATCTTTGGGCACCTCATAGAGGTTTTCACCCTCAAATACGTCCTTTATTTTTTCTTTTTTGAGGTTAGACAGTGCCACAATGTGGTTTTCACCATAAAACCCATGATTTATTTTTATTTTCACATTTTTGCAACTGGAAGGCTCAACACCCTCACCAAAATATGCCACGTTGTTGAGTTCTATAGTGTATCTCACCTTATGGTCCCCAAGCAGAAGATCATCTTGTATGCCTAAATAGTTGATGAAGGCTTCATCATTTTTGAATGTGTCAAATTGTACAGGTCCTTCATGGTCCCAAGGGGAAGGTCGTCAATGTTTTCTCGGTCAGTGGGTGTTAGGGTGAAGATACAGTTATATTCAGATATGTCAAGGTAGTTGTCGAGGTCATCACTAGCACTCTCCTCATCTATCTTGATCATGAATGAGTCCAAATTGTCATCACTAAAAGCGCATTCTAGAACGGGTGTCCTCATTCTTCATGATTTCGACCTAGAACCTAAAAACAAAGATTGTGTGGGATCCTCAAGGGTTGTTTCTTGACCAACTCTGAATTTTCAATAAGATTCCTCTTCTTTTGTGGGTTCACCTGGTTCTCAGAATGTGTCGGTGAGTTCATAATCACTGGAGGATTTGTTCGAACCTCATTCCCATTCATTAGAGTTGGTGGAATAGCGGTTCTCTTGTTGATCACATGGTATCTTGATGTGATCTTGTGTATCATCCTTAGGGTCTTTTTAAAGCATTTTGTATGTCTTCTTCTTCCATTTCAGCCCACTTTTAGAATATAGTAGGATCCCATTTTAGCGTAATGATACCCATTTAGAAGGATGTGGTCGTCCATATTCTTTTGGTGAACTCATAACTTGTCGTAAGCACATGGTTTGATTTAGAGTGTATTCACACATGCCTTTATCCTGATATTTCCCTTTAAGCTCACCTTGCTTTGATGTTGAAGGTTTTAATGATTCAGAGTCAATATATGCAAAAGATGGGATAGCCTCTTTATTAATTGGAATTATTGTCTCGGCTTTTGGCCTCAAATTATTGCAGTATATAAATGGATTAGGATCACCATTAACTGTTACTTCAACTCCATTATGAAGAAACTTAATGCATTGATGGTATGTAGATGGGAGTGCTCTCATATCATGAATCCATGGACATCATAGCAATATGTTCTATGTGAGATTGAGGTCTAGGACTTGACAAACTACATCCTTTGTAACTAGCCCTACTCTGAGAAGTAAAGTGACTATGCCTTTGGATGAACGCTCTTCATCATCATATACCTTGATGGTAATTTTGTTTGTAGCATTTACAACTTTATCTAAATATCCCAATTGTATTATTTTGTTTAAAGTACATATATTGAGACCAGTTCCTCCATCTTCAGGACTCGTTTTATTAGATGTTTGTGTAGTAAGGATTTAATGTGTAAAGGTGCATTATGCGGTTGGCTTATAGACATGTCATCAGCTTCAGTGAATGTAAGATAATGTGGAACAGAAAGGTATCCCACCATGGATTGAAACTGGTCCACGTTCAGATCAGTGGGGACAAAAGTTTCTCTCAAAGTTTTATCAAGGATGGGTTTATGTGTGGGGGATATGTGTAAAAGCTCAAGGATAGAGATAAGTGTTGGCATCCTCCCTAGTTGTTCTACCAGATTGTGCTCAGGTTTGGTTGCTGAGGAAGTGGTGGTTTTAGCTGGAGCACCTTGCAGGGTGACTTTACCTTGACGAGTTGTGACATTACATTCAGAGGTAGATTCAGAAGAAGGTTCGATGCCTTTTAGGACAACTTTGGGTAGAATTTTTTAGGTGTTTTGTCCTTTATGATAATGGTAGAGACATAATTATCCATCAAAATGTGATTAACAACTAAATCATAGTTATAGAATGCTTTGGTATAATTGGCCTGCTCATTTATGGCTTTGGCTTTTACCTTGTCATGTTTAGGGAATGGTTCCTTAAACATCTCATTGTATTGATTGGATGAATGTCCTTCGATCTCAATTTCACCTCTATCAATAAGATCTTGTATAATTTTCTTCAACTGATGACAATTTCCTATTTTATGTCCCTTGCTCTTGTGATATTCACAATACTCGTCGTCATTCCACCAATTTGGTTTGACTTTTGGCTCATATGGATGATTGTCTGGAATTGTTATTATCTTGCTTGCCACTAGCTTCTTGAAAGCTAATTCAAGTGGTTCTCCCAATGGGGTGTATTTCCTTCATGGTTTTGAAGTTGCTTGAGTATTCATTTGGTTGTTTGTAGAACTTGATCTAGAAAGAATGATTTTGGGTCTCACTGTATTAGCATCGACAATGCCATCATTTACTGTGTTCTTGTTCTTGTTCCAAAATCATGGCTTGTCTTTTCCTTTAAAGTCCTCTTTATTTTCTTTGAATATCTTAATGACTCCTTGCTCAATTAAGACCTTCTCAGTTGCTAAGACTTTCTCAATGATGTCCTTAAAAGTGGACAAACAAGCTTTCCTCAAATCATAACCAATTTCTCTATTGACATTTTGTGTAAACATCTCTGCCATTTGTTTTTGTGGAATTTTGCAAGAGCATCTGCTAGCTCCATCTTTGTAGGAATGAGGAAAATGACTCCCCATCTTTTTGTTTGGTGTTTTACAAAGTGGTAACTCATATGTCTGTCTCTATGTTGTATGAGAAATGTTGGATAAAAGCTTCTACTAGATCAACCCATGACTTAATTCCAGGTGGAAGTTGGGAGAACCATTCTATAGCTTGGTCACCTAAGCTTTACGAGAACAATCTCATCAAGTATGTTTCTTTTGCTGCTACCTCAATGCAAGCTGTGAAAAATTGGCTTATATGTGCCTTAGGGTCTCCTTTGCCTCTATACTTATCAAAATTTGGTGTTACAAAATGTGTAGGAAAAGGAGGCATTGGAATGCTCTTATCAAATGGATAGGGACATATATCCTTCATTGTGTAAGTTGGCTTTGGTGTATTTATGTCCTCCATTTTCTTTTGTAAGTCCTTTATTTGTTGTTCCAAATTGTTCTTAGGTGGAAACTGACTTCTTAGACCATATCCCATGCCTGAGCCACCAGGTGGAGGAGGAGGATATTGCATATATGGATGGTGTTGATCATAAACATGTTCATATGGAGGAGGTCTATAATGATACTGGGTATAGGGATCACTTGGTATAGAGTCATAATGCGGAATGTAATATCTTCTTTGTCCATGCATATCATATTCTATAGGCATGTAATGAGTTTTTTCTTGTGCAGTGCCCCCAAATTTGACACGAGGTTTTCTTGTGTCCAAATTTTGAGCATGCCTCTAGATATCCAATTGTTTTGGAAGTTGGCCCTTAGCATTGGCATGCAATTGAGTGTATTTATCTGCATAAGACTTCCATAATGGTCTATGTAGATAGAGTTGTTCATGAGATTCTCTTTCATGAGTATCATAAGCTTGACCATGTCTATTTGGGACCTCGGGTTTTTGAAACAAGGATGATGGTGACTTAGGAACGAAATGTGGTCCTCTAGTACCTCCACTATTAGGTCTCCTTTGATCCATGTTGAGTTGAGTTTCTTGCATAGGTCAATTTTCCACTATTTGAGACATGTCAAAATCATGAGGTATCTTAGTTCCACTTTGTGCCATCACTTGTAGAAAATATTATCTATCTCTTCTCATGATTTCCTCAACCAATCTATTAAAATGGGGATCCATAATAGAGTCTTCCACTTTTGCTGAATGTACTAAAATGTTGTCCATATTGTCATTGTGTGTATCATTGGTGTTTGTATTATCCATGTTCTCAATATTTTGAGTGTTTCTATAGATGTCCATGTCAGGTAATGTGGTATGATCAAAATTGAAAAATATATCGTTGTCGTACTCATAGCCACTCATGTTTGTAGACGCTTGAGCCTCTTTAGCTTCTCTGCTAGATTTTTGGGAATGGGTTTCAACCATGAACTAGGCCTTGACCAAGATGTGTGAGACTAGATGAAAATAGAAAGAGTATAGAAGACCAAGAGTTGGATGGAATGCAAATGAATCTGAGGTGTACTAGCAATGTCCAAAGTGTAAGACCAAGTATGTATGTAGTAGATTAGGTGTGTCTTCCAAACAGATGATAGATTCTCTTGATGAGGTAAGTTGACCTTGACTCTAAGTAAGACCAAATGATACCCCAAGGTGATAGACCTTGATGAAGGACCACTTAGAAAAATGTTGTATGTATTGGACAAAGCAAGATGAGGAAAAGCAAGTGACCTTTTGACTCAAGTTTAGACAAATGTGAATGTAATGCAAGGTGTAAGGAAATGATGAACTTTGTGAGACCCATAAATAGGTTGAATGCTAGATGAAAACCCGAAGAAATGACCTAGGAAGCTCAAGAATTCTGAAACCGATTGCTCTTGTTTTCTGAATTGTAAGTTTTCCCAATACCAAACACAGACGTGCCTATATACTTCACAGAAAATTACCTAACATAGATGTGATTAAACATTGCACAGATGCATTTCTGAGAATTTGTGAATGCACTTTTTCTTATAATAACACATACGTGTTTCTATCCTACACATATGTGGTTACAAGACACAGACATGTTTCTATCAAACACATACGCTTTTTCAGAATTTGATTGCAATTTTTCCAATTTGTAAAGTTGTTTGTTGTGACCAAATCTAAACTTTTGACCATTTTTTGTGACAAGGGGACACAATTTTGATGAGGACTCGTTGTTTGCAAGTGTTTAGACTCAAAATGACTCAAAGAAAAGTGTATTGTTTGATGTAAAAATGTTTTGCATACACTTGAAGACACAAAAGATACAATGTTTTGATGTTTGGTCTTGAATGTTTGAATGTTTAAAAGAAGACAAACACAATTCTTATAGTTGGCTAGGACAATAGTTGTTGATCCCACATGAGGTTTCCCCCGAGGCTATGCTATTCAAAGTGGATACTTATATGCTTGACCCCACTAGCTCCACCCTCGGCACTCACTTCTCCAGGGTAGCTAAGCACCAGTCCCCACGAAAACTCCCCATGGTGAACTTTGTATCTCTACTAAGAATCATATATGTGTGGGCTGCTCAAGAGGTCTGACCTCCTACCCCAACAACTAGAAGGATTTTGGCTTTCTAAAACAAAAAGGTGCTAGTAAGGGCATCCACTTGTGCGGCCATACATGCGACACTTTTAGCTTTGTAAATACAGAAGGCTCCCAGCTGGTAGGGGTTACACCCTACTATTGATCAAATAAATTTGATCAAACGGGTTTATGGGGAGACATAATGTCGGTATGAACTAATCAACACATGTTACCCATGGTTTTCACCATGGATACAATTATTTATAGTGGTTCAGAAGAGGTGGGTTTTCCTCACTACCACTTGCGTTGTTCCCTCCTCACTAGTATTCCTAGTGACCACGCTGGGAGGAAGGCCCTCTAAAGATTAAACACAAAGATCCTATTTCTCAAGACACAAAAGACACTGGTTCAATTTTAGTGCACTAATTGAAGTGTTTGTTAGTCTATGAAAACAAGGCACACAATGAAGATAAAAAGAAAACCCTTGCCAAAATTCTACAACAAATATTTGTCAGTAGTTTTTGCAATAATACCCCTCCTGCAAGAACACAAGTTAGGTAAATTTTAGATCCAAAAGGCTTTGTGAAAAAGGGGCCTTCGACAATGCGATTTGCTTCAAGGACAAGCTCACCAATTTGTTAGCTAGATCACAAGATATTAGCTCAAATAAACCAGATCTGAAATCAAAATGATGAAATGAAGCCCTAAAAATTGAAACAAAACCAAAACTACAAGAACCAAACACAGATGTGATTAGATCCCACACCGACGCGGTTCTACCACATAGACGCTACTTTAAACCACACAAACACGAATCTGCAACACATATGTGGTTAAAAGGTTCACAAACGCGATTCGGAAACACATACGCAGCTCTGTAATCTGAAAAATGTAAAATATTATTGGAGATACAGATGTGATTTCAGAGGTCACAGAGGCGGTAGAAAAAAAAAATGCAGTTCTAGAAGATGTAGACACGAAAATGTCAAAATGTTGTCAGAAATGTCAGATCTACAACTTCAAAAGCATAAAATCTGCAACCAAGATGTTAAATGCAAAAGGGACAAGAGTCCCATCGGGCATGCCAAAAATTTTATGGTGAAAATGGAAACAACAATATTGAAAGACTAAATGAATTCAACCACAAAATCGTAGCCTAACAACAACAAAGATCCACCATAACATATGAAGATTACCTAAGACAATGCAAATCAACAAAATCACAAAGATTATACCATCACATATCCAATAGAGTTTGAATCTCCATTCTTCCTATCTCCATTGATCTTGCTTGATATATTTGCTCTAAGATTTTATGTGTGCACAAGAGCTCAACAAAGAACGGAAATGTGGTCGATAGCTAGATCACATATGAAAGTTTGAAAGCGTAGTTTCAGATTAGAAGGATTGATAATGAGAGAAGTGTCCTCTTATATAGAAGACACTTTAGACATGGAGGGGTAAGATTAAGAGGTGTAAAAGATAAATGGTCAGCTAGGATTAGAGGGTAGGTAGAGAAAATAAGAAAATAATGAGAGGGTAGGCAGTGTAGGAATTTTTGAGATGAATGACTTGTTTCATTGGTAGAAAAGGCTAATGAATTAATTAAATAAATAAATATTTATTTAATTAATAGAAGAAGTGGGATCAATTAAATAAATAAAATATTTATTTAATTTAGGGAAAGGATAATTTAAATAAATAAAAGTATTTATTTAAGTGAGAAATAAGGCTAGAAGAGGATAAATGAATTAATTATATAAATAAAGATTCATTTAATTAATAGAAGAATTAGGCTAAAATAATT
This sequence comes from Cryptomeria japonica, assembly GCF_030272615.1. Classification (NCBI taxonomy): domain Eukaryota; kingdom Viridiplantae; phylum Streptophyta; class Pinopsida; order Cupressales; family Cupressaceae; genus Cryptomeria; species Cryptomeria japonica. The sequence goes on along the minus strand of NC_081406.1, from coordinate 323,987,005 downwards.
AAATAAATAAAAGATATTTATTTAATTAGACAAGACAATTTTAGGTGTCTACACTGATCATCTTCAATTTAATAGTACACACAATGATCTGATTTAGACCTCATAAAACCCAAAGATAAAACATATGAATCATACTTCTGATACCACATCATTTGTGATTGTTTCAAACCATAAAGAGACTTCTTAAGCCTACAAACCAAGTCTTCTTTACCTTTCTCCATAAAATACTCTGGTTGGGACATATATATTTCCTCTTCAAGATCACCATGTAGAAACACTTTCTTCACATCCATCTACTCAATTTCAAAGTCATGTGTTTCTGCAAGTGACAACAAAAACCTAATGGATGTTAGCTTAGCTACAGGAGAAAATATTTCTCCATATTCAATCCCTTCTTTTTGAGAATACCCCTTTGCAACTAGTCTTTCCTTGTACTTGTCAATGTTGCCATTTGGACCATACTTCTTAAATACCCATTTACAACCCACAGGCTTTCTACCTTTAGGCAAGGGTACCAGATCCCAGGTTCCATTTTTCTCCAATGACTTCATTTCATCTTTCATGGCTTCCAACCAAGAATCTGAATCTGGCATAATAATTGCTTCTTTCACAGTTCTAGGCTCAACAACATCAGTAAGCAAAGCATAGGCACAATTATTATTCAACATTGAGTAATTAAACCTTTCTAGTGAATAGTCGTACCTATCAGGTTGTCGTCTCTCCCATGTGTATCTCCTTACTTCTTGTGGTGAGGCTTCACGAAGTTTGACATGAGGTTCATGATCATGTTCTTCTGAACTTGCAAAACTACTCGATCTCTCCTCATCCTCGGGCATATTTGGGTCCTCAGTCTCAGACACATTCAAGGTTTGTAATATCTCCCTTTTAGAAGTGAAAGGGATTTCAATTAATTCTTTTATTTTTTTTGTTTTCCGTGGCTATGGATCTGTGGACATGGGTTTCATCTCATGGAAGATAATGTTCCTGTTTTACAACACCTTTTCAGTGAGAGGGTTCCACAATTTGTATCCCTTCACACCAATGTATCCAATGAAGATGCATTTGACTACTTTATTATCCAACTTTGACCTGCTCACATCAGGGGCATGAGCATATGCCTCATAGTCGAAGACACATAAATGTCTCAACGAGGGATTCTTACCAAACCATGCTTCTATAGGTGTTTTGTCGACTAGTGCTGCAGTAGGAGAACAATTCAGCAAGTAACATGTTGTAGCCACTGCTTCAACCTAGAAATTTTGCTCCAAACCAGCATTGCTCAACATGCTTCTCACTCTCTCCTTTAGAGATCAATTCAACCTTTCAGCTACTCCATTTTGTTGTGGAGTATAAGTCGTAGTCTTATGCCTCTTAATTCCATGATCTACACAAAATTTATCAAAATATGCATTACAAAACTCACCACCGTTATCTGTTCTTAAACATTTAATCTTTCTCCCAGTCTGATTTTCAACAAGGCTTTTAAATTCCTTAAACCGACTTAACACTTCTGATTTACTCTTCAAAAATAAAATAAATGTTCTTCTTGAATAATCATCTATAAACGACACATAATATCTTGATTTAGACAAAGAAGGAACATCCACATGACCAAAAACATCAGAGTGAACATAGTCCAGCAAACCAAAAGACTTTTTAGAACTAGAATAAAACTGAACATGGCTTTGCTTTCCATATGTGCAATGTTTGCAAAAATAAAACTCAAGATTAAAATCAATCAGCCCCTCAACCAAGTTTTTATTCTTCAAGGTTTTTAAACCTTTCTCGCCAATATGGCCAAGCCTATAATGTCAGAGCATTGTTTTCTCTACTAGAAGTTTAACTTCCATAGAGTTCACATCATGTGTTGCCATAACAACTTGATCAAACTTTACAGAGACACTATTATAGCACACGGGTTTGGCATCTAACCTATACAGTGTTCCAATGCGTTCACCCTTAGCTAAAACAATATAACTCCTAGTCATCTTACAGCCATCATGCACAAATGTTACCTGAACTCTAGCATCATTCAGTTTGCTAACAGAGAGTAAGTTCCGAGCCAAACTAGGTATATGAAGTACACCATCAATTCCCTTTACTCTATCGTCAGGGAATTGGATTTTGACTCTTCCTCTTCCAATGATCTCTACTTGCCAGAAACACCTTTCTGCCATCATACGGTTCATACTTTGAGAACCACTCTTTATGAGATGTCATGTGGAATGATGCTCCCGAATCGACCAGCCATACATCATCGGATGCAGGCACTACCAAGGCTGCTACAAAGGCATCAACGTCACTCTGATAAGATTCAGTGTCAGAAGGACATTTCTTCTTCTTCTTTTTCTCCTCTTTGCAATCCTTCCAAATATGACCTTTTTGCCCGCAATTCCAACACTTTGCCTTGGACTTCTTTACAAGAGTAGGGGATCTCTCCTGTGACTTTGACTTCATGTCCTTCTTCTTTCTTTTGTCCTTAGATCTACCTAGGACAATGAGAGCCTCTTTAGCCGCCTTAGAGGATTTCCTTCCCATCTCCTTTGACAGAAGTGCAACAACTACTTCATCCATTTTAAATTTGGTAGTAGTACTTCCGATGGCCATCACAAGGCGATCCCACAAATCAGGCAAAGAACTCAACAATAACATACAACACTCCTCTTCATTAATGGACACACTAACAAATGTCAATTATGCAATCACCATGTTGAACGTGTTTAGATGATCTACCATAGACGTTTCTTTGTCCATCTTCAAAGTGTACAACTTATTTCTCAGGAAGAGCTTGTTTACCAATGATTTGCCTTAATAAATGTCTCCCAACTTCTTCCACAAAGAATGTGTGGTTTTCTCTTCATGGACATTCAACATAACAGAATCTACAAGGCTCAATCTTATCAGTCCTCTGGCCTTTCAATCCGCTAGATCTCAATCTTCCTGCTTCATGCTTGGAGGCTTGTTGCTAGACATAGCGATCCACAGATCTCGGTCAACCAACATATCTTCAACTTTAAGTTTCCACAACTCAAAATTTGTGCCATTAAACTTTTCAATGTCTATTCTCCCTGACATGCTAGCCATCTCAATTTCCAGACACAACCAATGAACACTTTGCAAACTTCCACTGAAAACAAATTGACACAAAAAACCAACCCTACCCAACAAGGATAACAACAATTGACTACGCTCTGATACCACTTGTAAGGAAAGCTATGGTGCGGAAACACTCTCCTAATGCCAATTTGTAGAGGATGTAAGCAACAATATCTTTCTACTTCCTAAATTGCAGAATCTTAAGATGACTTAAGTAGAAGAATAGAGCACATATAAAGACCATACACAAACACAAAGATTTTTACTGTGGGAAACCCTTTCGGGAAAAAACACACACCAAAAAGCTGAGTGTCTCCTTTGTATTAAAATAAACAATATTACATACAATTGACAACGGACTTTTTGCATAGGCTCAAATTATTGTACAATCAACCTCACTTTCTATCACATTCCTAATGAATCCTGCAACAATTTATACACCCATACTTCATTATGGAATCTGATACTAGAACTGTCACTTCACAAACAGTCAACTATCTCAGCTTTCTCACTCGTCCATCTAGTGGTCATCAAACTATGTACGGACACCACCATACGATGGATGCTACATCGTGGTCATCATACACCATTAGAACCATCGTACGAGTCAGCATTGGGCAACCACCACCATTGGATTCACCATACGGGTTAGCATTGGCAACTACCGTATGGGTCAACTCAGTACGTACGAGGCAACCAACGTACGGTACGTACAGGTCCGTACGTACTTCAACATTCCTTCAGTGTTGATCAAGCATAGACAAAAGAATTTGCTGAGTGAAATCCAAAAAGAGGAATTAAAAATTGTAAATCCCTTTCAAAATATGAGAAATGTAAAGATTAGCTAGTCTCGAAGTGATCTGAAATATGGATTCGGATGACAATACCTGAGTGAGAACCTTCGGTATTGTGGATTTGTTTACATGAACATGATAAACACAGAATTGAAGCAAGCCAAAAAGTAATCTATTCAATTCGAAAATCCAACATATATCAGTTGATGAGATTCCAAGGGTCACCAAAACCCCTTGAGAATCGAAACCCAATAGTCACATATGTTTATTTACATAATAAAATCTAAAACTACGAAAATTTCAAAAAACTATATGAAATTTTGTTCTAACTTTAACTAGGCATAACTTTATACTCAGGACTCGAAATTACGAGTCGTTTAACTCGTTGGAAAGGTCTCCAAGAGTTGAAGGAAAAGTCCTAAAAGAACATGCCTTTGACATTGTTCTAAAGGACAAGCCAAACTTTCAAGGGCTGAAAATGCCCCGAAGGCCTTCAAAAACGCCAATTACTAACATATAGAAGAACTAGAAAAAAATTAAAAAATATATATTTTCCAATATTTCAAATTTTCTTCTAATCACTACTTCCCCCTTGAAAAGCAATGTGCCCCAAAGCATCAACACTCTGAATGAGAGGAGGAAAATGGAGTTGAAGCTGCTCCCTAGTAAACCATTTTCCTTGTTGACCAATCTGCCCTGCTCGAACCACTTTGTATAGATAGATCTGCTATTGTTTGAGTGTTTTCACGATGGTGTCCACAATCTGATCACATTGGAATGGAGAAGCTGCATATGGATGTTGGCAATATTGCATTATAACAGATAATGAAAGATTGTTGGAGGATATTGAGAAGGTTGTTGATGATTATGGATATAACTAATTAAAGATGTTTTACTATCTTGATATTATTATTTTGTCATTGATGTCAAGAACTTGATTTTCTAATTCAGTATGATGTTGCTATATCTTGAGAGGTATGATATGAAGATTATAAAGATGTCGGTAAAAGACATAGGAAAGAATATGATGAATAAGGGGATGAATAAGGTATTAAATGGGCAAATACTACCGAGTCAGACAATGATGAGATCATGATGTTTTAGATTGTTTTAACATCATACATATGTTGTAAATTGTAAAGGTTAATACTATACTATGTTATCAAGAAAAGAACCTAGTCGATAAACCCTAGGGTTATAGCTATCGATTAATGAAGGCGGAATGTCTACCGAGTGAAAGTTTAGTATTCACCGAGTTGTTATCGAGTTGTAACCGAGCTATAACAGAATGCATTAAATGTTTACATGCGGTATTTAATAAAGGAAGCTGATGAGCTAGAGTGGATTAAATGATTGGTAAGCCATGGAAGAAGTTTGTTAACAAATCTAAGGCAATGAAAAGTCGGCATGAAGATCTACAGCTTAGATTGAACCGCAATAGCCTGGCACAAGTTCCAAGACTATTATGCAAGTTCCAAGGTGGGGTAAAATGTTTTTAGATCAAAAGATGCATTGAACCTAGACAAGATTGAAGATCTAATGGCTATGATTGATCATGGGAAATGTGATCAAGGAGATTAAGCAGTTACCTAATTGTTTATAAATAGGAAACTGTTGATAAACAATGTATGTGGGCAAGTATATGCATAGGGATGCTACATAGTGATTATCGAGCACAGAAGCTTGAAGACCTGTTAGAATAATAGAGTATAGAATCCCAACAGATAGACAAGATTAGTTCTATGTCTAAATTGTATTGAACAAATAGGAATCTGCTTTAGCATTTTAGATGTGAAGTTGCAGATAGATTTTATTACTTTTATTTTGTGAAAGTGACAGAAAATATCTTAACCGAGTGGACTTAACAGTCTTATATGTAAACCCTCTAGCAAGGTGACATTATGATTGAGTGTTTGAAATCCTTTAACAAGGTCACTTCTAACAAAGTGAAGATCCTAACAGATCTGAGGGAAATCCCTTAACCGGATCACATCTAGCAATGTGTTTGTAATCTTTAACAGGATTTGCTTTTAACCGAGCATACTCTAGAAGAGTATATTTCTTAGTGGGTCCGAAATCCCACAGTGGTTTTTCCCTATTTGGGTTTCCACGTTAAATCTGGTGTTATGAGGTTTATAGTGTTCATATGCTTTTAAGTTTGCATGTTTAACAGTTTTGGTTATATTACTGAAATATATGTTACCGAGGTTGAATCTGATGTTTTCAAGGATGATTAAGTTTGTATGATTCACCCCCCCCCCCCCCCCCCTCTCATCTTGTTGGCTATTGGATTTGTACTTACATTAAGTATCAGAACTATCAATTGGTATCAGAGCTTTGGACTTTGGAAGGAAAGTTTAAAGGCACTTGAGTTAAAAGATCCAAAGATGTATAAGAGGGATGCACTGAAGCTGAACAAGTCAAGTTTCTCTACATGGCAGAAAAGGATGAAGCTACATCTATCAGGAGTTGGAAAATATGTTGTATACTATCTAGAGAATGATTTTGTTGGACCGAGCACCTATCCATTGACTATGGAAGAGATAAAGGCAAAGCAAGAACATATTCAAGTAATGATTGAAATAACATCTGCATTGACCGATTCAGAGTTTAATGATCTAGAAGGCTGCAATGATGCAAAGGCAATGTGGGATAAGCTCATATCAGTATATGGAGGAGATGAACATGTTCAAAGAGAAAAAGTAGACAGTCTGAGAGGACAACTTGAATCTATGAGGATGAATGAAGGTGAGAACATAACTCAATACAGTACAAGACTAAAGGAGATTGTCAATCAAATCAAAGGAGCAGGTGGAACTATTGAAGAAAAGCATATAACAAGTAAGTTGTTGAGAACCCTTCTACCAACTTATGCAATCGGAGTCTCTGCAATCAATGAATTGAGGTCTATACCTAATATGCTAGTTTCTTTGGATGCTACTATTGGTAAGCTACATGCATTTGAGTTAAGTAATTTTGATAACAGTGGATCTTCGGTAAATAAAGTTGAATCTACATTTAGTTCTTTTCATCATGATGAATCTAATGATTACAATGAAAGAAAATATAAGTACTCTGAAGAAGATCACAGTGGAGCAAGTGAAAGATTTTGGAAGAACATGGAAGAAGTACACAAACTGTATGAAGAAATCAGAAAGCAAGAAGAGTTTGAAGCACTATTAGCCAAAAGGTTACCGAGAGGCAAAGGTAAGTATAAAGGAAAACTACCTTTGAAATGTTTCAATTGTGATAAGATAGGACATATGGCTTCTAATTGTCCTAACAAATATTTTTCTAAAAAGAGAGATTATCGAGATAACAGACAGAAAGATAATCATTACAGAGGATATCGAGACTTCAGAAGAAGAGATAGAAAGACATGCTTAATAGCTGATGAGGAATCTAACGATGATAAATCAGATGAGACTGATATAGAGGAAGTAGTTTATGTGGCTATCAAGGATGGCTCAGATGAAGAAAGGTATGAAGAAAAAGCCCTAATATCTCACATAAACACTAATGATTCTTGGATTATAGATAGTGGATGCTCACATCATATGACAGGAGATAAACACAGGTTTGTTATATTAGAAGATTATGATGGAGGCTATGTTAGATTTGGTAATGATGCACCATGTCCAGTAAAAGGTAAAGGATCTATAATACTTCTTGATGATGCAAGATGCAATGATTTTTATTGGGTTGAAGGTTTGAAATACAATTTGTTGAGTGTAGCACAGCTAAACAACACAGGTTACTGAATAGAATTTCAGAAAGGAATTGTCAAAGTTCATGACGAGAATGGAAAGTTAGCTGCTACTAGGACATAAACAAAAGGTAACACATTTCACCTTGACTCAACTCGGAATAAGTGTTTACATGCAAAGTTAGATAATACCTGGTTATGGCATAAAAGGTTTTGTCATGTCAATTTTGATAATCTGATCAAAATAAGCAAGAAGCATAGAGTAAGAGGTCTACCGAGTCTTGAAAAACCTGAGAATGCTATGTGTCAAGAATGCCAGATGGGTAAGATGACAAGATCAAGCTTTACAAGTAAGTCCTACACTTCTAAGGGAATTTTAGATTTAGTGCACACTGATCTTTGTGGTCCTATGAGAGTTCAAAGTTATTATGGTGATAAATATTTCATATTATTTGTGGATGACTATTCAAGGATGATGTCAGTAATGTTTTTAAAGGAAAAATCAAAAGCTTTTCAAATGTTTAAATGGTACAAGGCAAGAGTTGAAAATGAAACAGGAAGACAACTGAAATGTCTTAGATCAGATAGAGGAGGAGAGTTCACATCTGATGAGTTCAACTTATTTTGCAATGATCATGGTATTAAAAGACAAGTCTCTACACCAAGAACTCCACAGCAGAATGGAATAGCTAAAAGAAGAAATAGATCTATTGTGGATTGTGCTAGAACACTGATGATTGAAAAGAAGGTGCCACAAACATTTTAGAGAGAAGCAATAAGCACAACTATTTACACCTTGAACCGAGTTTAATTGAAGAAAGGTACTTTGAAGACACCATATGAAATCTAGTATGATAAGAAACCTAATGTAAGTTATTTTAAAATCTTTGGAAGTAGATGCTATGTTCATAAAGATGATAGAAATGGCAAATTTGATCAAAAAAGTGAAGAAGGAATGTTTCTAGGTTACTCTTCTAGAAGCAAAGCATTTAAATGTTTGATCAAAACATCTAACAAAATAGTAGAAAGTGCAAATGTGAAAATTGATGAATTTCCAGAAAGAAATGATGAAGGAAATTCCAAGGAACCAGAAGACTATGATGAATTTGTCTATGTTCAACCGAGAAGACCTACCGAGAAGACTGTTGAAGAAAATGAAGAGAATATCTAGTTACCGAGTGATGAAGAAGATCATATAGAGCCTACCGAGCCTGTATTAGCCAAGTATGTCAGAAGATATCATGCACCAAGTCAAATTATAGGAGATAAGGATGATCCAGTGATGACAAGGAACAAACTGAGACAAAACACATGCTTGATATCTGAATTTAAACTGAGAATAGTAAAAGAGGCATTTAACAGTGAAGATTGGGTAAATGCTATAACAGAAGAGATTGATCAAATCAAGAAGAATGACATATGGACACTAATCCCAAGACCGAAGGACAAAAATGTAATCGGTACAAAGTGGATTTTCAAAAACAAGCTAAATGAAAAAGGTGAAGTCATTCAAAACAAAGCAAGACTAGTTTGCAAAGGTTATGCTCAAGAAGAAGGAATTGATTATGGTGAAACTTTTGCACTTGTTGCTAGACTTGAAGGAGGTAGAACATTGTTGGCCTATGCTGCTTTCAAAAATTTCAAGATATATCAAATGGATGTCAAATCTGCATTTTTGAATGGAATATTAGAAGAAGTTTTCATTGAACAACCTGAAGGATTTGTTGAAGACAATAATAAAGATCAGGTATGCAAATTGAACAAAGCTTTATATGGTTTGAAACAAGCACCAAGAGCATGGTATGAAAGATTGCACTCTTATTTGATTAAGATTGGTTTTATAAGGACAAGTGAGAACAACAACATGTACATGAAGAATGATGAAAATGGAATACTGATCTCAGCCATATTTGTTGATGATATTATATTTTGTGGAAATGACTCTTTATGCAAGAACTTTGGAAATGAAATGAGAAAAGAATTTTAGATGTCATTAATCGGTGAGATAAAGTATTTTATAGGATTACAGATACTGCAAATGAAAAATGAGATTTTCATTACTCAATCCAAGTACATAAAGGAAATCTTGAAGAAATTTGGAATGGATGATTCAAAACCAGTAAGTACTCCTATGACTACCAACTGTAAATTATCTAAGAATGATGAATCTGCATCTGTTGATGAGACACTCTACCGATCCATGATTGGAAAACTACAATATGTTGTTCACAATAGACTAGACATAGCATATGCAGTAGGTATAGTTGCAAGATTCTCTGCAGATCCTAAGGAAACACACATGACAACAATCAAAAGAATTTTTAGATACTTGAAAGGCACAGAGGATTATGGCTTAGTATATCAGAAAGGAAATGATTTTGATTTAAAATTTTATACTAATGCTGATTGGGCAGGCAACATTGATGACAGGAAAAGCACAAGTGGAGGAGCTTTCTTTCTAGGAGAAAGACTAGTGAGTTGGCTTAGCAAGAAACAAGGATGTGTTTCATAGTCAACAGCAGAAGCTGAATACGTTACTGCAGCATTGAATTGTACCAACATTGCATGGATCAAACAATTGTTGGAAGGTATAAATGAGAAAGTTATCGAGCCAGTAACTATATTTTGTGACAATACTAGTGCCATTAATATTTCAAAGAATCTTGTTATGCACTCTAAGACAGAGCACATATCTATCAAATATCACTATCTTAGAGAAGAGGCTCAAGAGAAGAAAGTGGTGTTGGAGTATGTTAGCACAAAGGAGCAAATAGCAAATATCTTCACCAAGCCACTACCAAAGGACACTTTTGAATATCTCAGAAGTAAGTTAGGGGTCCTACCCCTATCTTCTACTCACTGACCAAGTTCGGTGAAAGCATCAATCCGATGACTCTAATGCATATCTTTTGGGAGTTGATGCTGATTTATACACTTTAGGATGTTTTCTAAAGGTGTATAGGAAATAATATAGGAAATATTATAGGGAACATGAATTGAAGACAAATGCTCTGACCGAGACTCAGTTGATACACAACAGTAGGAAATCACTTCTTACAGAAAGAAATTATGTTTTAGTTCTTTTCTTTTTGGCATTGTTGTCAAAGGGGGAGAAGACCTACAAATGGGGAGAAGACCTATCAAGGGAGGGAAAACTGAGCAGACTACAGATTGGAAAGAAGACTGAAAACAAGAGAAGTCTAATGTATGGGGGAGAGCATTTCAGCATTTCAGAATCACAACAATCTGAATCTATTAAGGTCAAATCAATTGGTTTTTCCATCAATGCCAAAGGGGGAGATTGTTGGCAATATTGCATTATAACAGACAATGAAAGATTGTTGGAGGATATTGAGAAGGTTTTTGATGATTATGGATATAAATGAATAAAGATGTTTTACTATCTTGATATTATTATTTTGTCATTGATGTCAAGAACTTGATTTTCTAATTCAGTATGATGTTGCCATATCTTGAGAGGTATGATATGAAGATTATAAAGATGTCAGTAAAAGACACAGGAAAGAATATGATGAATAAGGGGATGAATAAGGTATTAAATGGGCAACTACTATCGAGTCAGACAATGATGAGATCATGATGTTTTAGATTGTTTTAACATCATACATATGTTGTAAATTGTAAAGGTTAATACTATACTATGTTATCAAGCAAAGAACCTAGTCGGTAAACCCTAAGGTTATCACTATTGGTTAATGAAGGCGGAATGTCTACCGAGTGAAAGTTTAGTATTCACCAAGTTGTTATCGAGTTGTAACCGAGCTATAACAGAATGCATTAAATGTTTACATGCAGTATTTAATGAAGGAAGCTGATGAGCTGGAGCGGATTAAATGATTGGTAAGCTGTGGAAGAAGTTTGTTAACGAATCTAAGGCAATGAAAAGTCAGCATGAAGATCTACAGCTCAGATTGAACTGCAATACCCTGGCACAAGTTCCAAGACTATTATGCAAGTTCCAAGGCAAGGTAAAATGTTTTCAGATCGAAAGATGCATTGAACCTAGACAAGATTGAAGATCTGATGGCTATGATTGTTCATGGGAAATGTGATCAAGGAGATTAAGCGGTTACCTAATTGTTTATAAATAGGAAACTGCTGATAAACAATGTATGCGGGCAAGTGTATGCACAAGGATGCTACATAGTGATTACCGAGCACAGAAGCTTGAAGACCTGTTAGAATAGCAGAGTATAGAAGCCCAATAGATAGACAAGATTAGTTCTATGTCTAGATTGTATTGAACAAATAGGAATCTGCTTTAGCATTTTAGATGTGATGTTGCAGATAGATTTTATTACTGTTATTTTGTGAAAGTGATAGAAAATCTCTTAATCGAGTGGACTTAATAGTCTTATATGTAAACCCTCTAGCAAGGTGACATTCTGATTGAGTGTTTGAAATCCTTTAACAAGGTCACTTCTAACAAAGTGAAGATCCTAACAGATCTGAGGGAAATCCCTTAACCGGGTCACATCTAGCAATGTGTTTGTAATCTTTAACAGGATTTGCTTTTAACCGAGCATACTCTAGAAGAGTGTATTTCTTAGTGGGTCTGAAATCCCATAGTGGTTTTTCCCTATTTGGGTTTCTACGTTAAATCTGGTGTTATGAGGTTTATATTGTTCATATGCTTTTGAGTTTGCATGTTTAATAGTTTTGGTTATATTACTGAAATATATGTTACCGAGGTTGAATCTGATGTTTTTATGGATGATTAAGATTGTATGATTCACCCCCCCCCCCCCCCCCTCTCATCTTGTTGGCTATTGGATCTGTACTTATATTAAGTATCAGAACTATCAATGGATTCAATTCTATAGTGGGAATTGTTTCTGCCACATCTACAACATCTAATAGTGGAGGAAAATATGGCTTCAAGAGTTCCACATTGAAGACTAGATGAAGACCCAGAAATGGAGGTAAATTAAGCTCAAAAGCATTATCACCAACTTTCTTGATGATTACGTATGACCCATAACATAGAGGAAGAAGCTTCCTATTGGCACCCTACAATTGTTCCTTCTAGATATGCAACCATACCTTGTCCCTGGCTTGAAAATTATGAGGAGTGTGATGCTCATCATGTCTCTCCTTATATTTCTTATTGGTATGCTCCAAGATTTCATGTACTTGTTGTTGCAGATGATGAATTCTATCAATGAACTGAGTTGCCTTATCTTCCTCCTTACCAACATGTGGAACCAAATCAAGCTGAATAAGTGGTATGGCAACATCCATGGGTGCAAGTGGCTGATAACCAAGACAAACCTCAAATGGGCTATGACTAGTCGAACTGTGAATTGCCTTGTTGTAGCTATGTTGAACATATGGAAGACTTTCATCCCATGTGCGAGGATGTTTTGAGTGATACATGTGTAGGATGTGTATGATCATGAGGGACTCTTATGAAATTCACACCACATACCATTCTCTTGTGTCTTCTTCATACCCCATGCCTTTTTTGTTGGTGAATTGGGAGAAGATTTCTTGGAGGTTTTTTTTCGTGTAGTTTTGCCACTTTCACCCTTCTATCTATTGTTTGCGAAGTTATCCCTCCTTCCTTTCTATTTGAATTTCTCCTCAATTTTTGTAGCAAATTTATATGCACTAGGTAAAGTCTCTATGTTCAGGAATTTCACTTTGGTTTGGATATACCTATGGAGTCCACTTTGATATTTCAAAACTCGGTGCTTCTCACAATCTTTGATGCCAAGCTTTGTTGCTAAAGCATGAAACATATTAGTATATTCCTGAATAGTTTGGTCCTTTTTCTATCGAAGCAATTGCCATTGTATATATTTTTGTTCATATGTATCTATAGGAAAATATTCTTCCTTTATGTGCTTCAAGAATTCTCCCCATGTGGGTTTTTGATAAAAAATGAAAGTACTACTAGTTTCTGTTGCCTTGGATGCTAATTTCACTTCCCACAAATCTTTCACATGACTTTCAGCTTTGAGAAGAGTGAAATTTATTTTCTCTTCATCTAAAAACTGGTTGGCAGAGAAATACCTTTCCAGTTTTGAAACCCAATCATCAACAGCATCCGCATCAATCTTTCCCTGAAATGTGGGTTTATCAAAATTCACTTGCACCTTGAATGGTGTATACCCTGTGAATGGTGGGTTTGCTTGTGACCCACAACTTTCCAGCATTTGCTTGAACTGCTCCATCATTTCTTCACGTTGTTTTGTTAATGCATCTGCAACCAATGCTTTAATGTCATCGTTGGTCTGCAACTTAGCCATCTGCGATCGTGCGTGTCTTAAAGGAAGGTATTCTGAAGGATTCCTTGTTTCCAACCCCAATCTTTGATATGTTGATCATGTGTGATATGACATACGAGAGCGAATTTTCTTTGATACCACTGATCTGAATTATGGATTCGGATGACAATACCTGAGTGAGAACCTGCGGTATTGTGGATTTGTTTACATGAACAAGATAAACACATAATTGAAGCAAGCCAAAAATCAATCTATTCAATTCAAAAATCCAACATATGTTAGTTCATGAGATTCCAAGGGACACCAAAACCCCTTGAGAATCGAAACCCAATAGTCACATTTGTTTATTTACATAATAAAATCTAAAACTACGAAAAATTTCAAAAAACTATATGAAATATTGTCCTAACTTTAACTAGGCATAACTTTCTACTCAGGACTCAAAATTACGAGCAGTTTAACTCATTGGAAAGGTCTCCAAGAGTTAAAGGCGAAGTCCTAAAAAAACATGCCTATGGCAATGTGTTAAAGGACAGGCCAAACTTTCAAGGGCTCAAAATGCCCTGAAGGCCTTCAAAAACGTCAATTACTAACGTATAGAAAAACTAGAAAAAAATTATAAAAAATATATTTTCCAATGTTTCAAATTTGCTTTTGATCACAAAGTTACCTGTAGTTACTGCTAACATCGGCCTAGTAAGGAGACAAGTGAAGTAACATCGTACCATGGAAGGGAGAAACTTATCTGATGGTCCAAACAAGTTGAATTGTCTTGCATGGGCACTCAGACGATATCCACCATCGATTACAAAAGTTAGTCTCTTCATTTCATATAGGAGACGCCTTCGGCATAATGGAATATACAATGAAACAAAACTGCAATGAAGTGTGTCATGCGATGTGGGGCCCATTACCTACGAACGTTTTCTGTTCTCATGCAATGCTTTTTCATTTGTTGTTTTGTTTTCATTTTTGTTCACATTGAATGTTTGGAAGGAATTTTTCGCTGAAGGCGACTCCTTATCTAAAATGGACGAGCTCAATTTGCAAATCGACATTCCATGCTTGCCAAGGAATGTGCAAGACGATTGGGAGGATATAAGTCATTGGATCATTTTCTCGAAACATTAGCCAATGTTTTTCCTGCTTTTCGTGCTGATGACGGCAGGGGCGTATCTTCTCCCATGATGTTATCTTACATATGCTTGGAAAATTTGCAACATACAAAGGACTAAGTTCTATTTATTTTAAACTTTTTAAACAAACTAAACTTTTCCAAAAGCTACATGTAATACATGTATAAGTTTCTGAATGCTCAATTTAAAATATATAATTACTTCTATTAACGATGACAATGCACGCGAAAATAAAAAATAAAATATTGAATAACTAGAACATTTCCTCCCTCTGTCGTATCGTTTTTCCTCCCTCTATCGTAGGTTTGACCTTGTAAAAATGCGCAGTAGAAAGATAAAACTTGGTTGGAGCTAAGCTCAAAAAGGAGCTTTGGGAGCAACACAAAAAAATTTAATCGTTTACTCTTTGCAAATACTTTTCTCTTTTGTGCGTCAACCTCTTTATGGCCTGCGATTTCTTTATTAGTTTATAGGCTTATTCATACTCGTAGTACAAATTTGGCTAACGATGGAATTAAATGAATGTGAAAATGGTTAAAAATTATTAATATATATTATAATGTGCATTTATTTATAATTTTTTAATTTTTATTTTTTTTAAAATATATATAAAATATTTTGTGAGATATATTATAATGTGTTGCTTATTTATAATTTTCATTTTTAAATATAAAATACTTTATGAAAAATATATATTAAAAAAATAAAAATATATATTATTTTTAAAATTTAATTAAAATAATTTATAATTCTCATTTTCATTTTCATTTTCATTTTCATTTTCATTTTTTTATCATAAAGTTTTTTCATATATAATAATATTTTATATTTAATTTTAAAGTAAAATTTGAAATTATATAAAAATATAAAATACTTTATGAAAAATATATATTAAAAAAATAAAAATATATATTATTTTTAAAATTTAATTAAAATAATTTATAATTGTCATTTTCATTTTCATTTTTTTTATCATAAATATTTTTTATATATAATAATATTTTATATTTAATTTTAAAGTAAAATTTGAAATTATATATAAAAATAATATATTATAAATTAATAAATAATATATAAATAAAGATAATCATGTAACAAGAGTCTATTGGTAATGGAGTCTGATAGAATTTGACAAATCATGTAACAGACTAGATAATATGTTTTGCATTATATCCATACAAATTAAAAAAATTGTATTGAGAAGTATATAATATAATGATCTTTCATTATTGCTTATGTTTTTCATATCTAAATTACATTACAAGTATGGAGACAACATTTTTCTACATTTCTTACTCTCTTTGTGTGAGAAACTTGTAGTAATGTAAATTGGACATAGTGTGATTGTAAAAAGTAAGCATTTACAAACCTAAAATGATACCTCCAATTGATTCAACCATTATATAACGATACAATTTTATTGGAATCTCAACTACTTTATCATAAAAATTTGTCTTAACTTCTTCAATCAAAATGCTCCATAAATGACAGTTTAGGATAATTTTTCAAATGTATCTCTAAGAATTATGTAAACTCATAATATTCTTGCAATCACATCCCCAGTCATATATTATATCTAGAATGATGTATTAAACATAATATTTCCCCCTTTCTAATGTAATATATTTAAGCATAACCCAAAATCTAAAATGATAATCTTGAATTCAAACAACATATTTCAAACCCTAAAATCATGCTTAGGTCTATAGAATGATAATATATGCAAGCCATTATCTTCACATGTTTTTGAAAGGAAAACTATGAATACTCTATCAACATTGAAAGTTTCAGAGGTTTTGTTTTAGTCATGTTTGATACCTATAAGTGGATGCATAGTTGGTTTGAAGCTATCAATTCTCCATTCAAACATTAATTGCACTAACAACATCATTCGCCAAATGATATATCAATTGATCTCATTAACTACACAATTATATATAAAAAATTGACCATTTTTTTCTCAATAGACCTTCCAAAACTCTTCAACGTACCCATTGCACACTAAGGTGCAATTTCTAGTTTTAGTTTTATGCAATCCCACATGCATTGCATGAGAGAAAACAGGGGACAAGAGACTATAAGTTGAGGTTTAAGATACTGTATAAAGCTTACAAAATGCATTATGTGGATTATGATATGTTTGAGCTAATCTTCCAATGTAAATATGGGTTGGGTTAAGTTTAATTAATGTCTTCCAATGTAAATATTGGTTGGATTAAGTTTAAGTTTAATGTGTAATTATATAGTTGGGGTTGGGTTTAAGTTTCATATGTTGGACTCTATTTAATTATATGTCAGTTGGGTTTAAGTATTATATAATTATAAGGTTAAACATTTAGGAAGGTTGGGATTTAATAAATAAGTTAAGTTCAATTATATATAAGTTGGGTATTATATAATTAAATAAGGTTAAAAATTTATGAAAATTTTAGTTCTGAAAATTATTTTAGAATTTGATTTTTTTAATAAATTGTAAGGATGAGAAATAATTCATTTATTTTTAAATAATTATAAGTTTAAAAATGTATAATAATGATAATTGTTTTGGACAAAATGGTACTACAAGTTTAAGATCTTATGTACCATTAAACAAAATATTCTAATTTAAAGAAAAGCATATTTATATAGATTTTTTTTTACCTTTATCTATGTAAGGTCTTGTGCTTATTAATGCCTCAATTATATAAGTACTTGTATTCATATGTTTTATCTATCTACTTAAATATCTATAACATATGCATTGATTTTCAAACTCTTGTTTATCATGTTCTATTCCATTTATTTTATTCTAGGTAAAGTCCATAATCATGAGGTCATCCTGTGAGGCCCCACCTCGACTCAGTCTGACATTTCAGTGGTTTTTATATTGAGACTATTACGGATACTTATTTTTATGCATTTTGGATTTAGAACTTATATGATTTCATGATTTGGATAATATTGCTATATATTGATGATTTATTTATATGCTTTATGAGATAGAACACTACATGATTTTTGAATAAGATGAATTTGCGGTGATAAATGTCGTTATTGAATTTGCAGGACTTTACTATGATAAAAGAATTATGATTTATGTTTAAGTGTGGATCAACATTATGAGAATTAGGATGAATTGCTTATGTGAAATTGCTTGGATAAAAGATGTATTTAAATTGTTCAGATGTAAATTGTATGCAAGTGATGATGTGTATTATTATTCCTGTAATCTATATTATTTGTGGATATTTGAAAGTTACTAATGTGTAAATTGAGATTCGCAGGAAGTTATCCATGTGACCATGGAAATATTACGAAGAACCAAACCTAGACCTATGTATGTTCGTAAGCCAGGGTTTGTCTATTTGGAGAGACAACACCCTGCTTGTGTTGTATTTTATTTGTAACAGTAAATGATGCATGTGTGTTAAGTGTTATTTAATTGATTTATGTAAAATCCACAAGAGACGATTTCATGTATTAATTTTTAAAAATGTTTTCTTTGTATCACTTAACACATGTATGGATTTAAGTTTGAATTTTTAAATTTGTCTCTTGCTGGGAAAGTGTTTAACTATAGCTTTTTCAATTAATGTAACGTAATGTCATAAATGCCTTGGGTAAAGAATCTTTGGGATGGTCAACATAGGTTTGACCCGAAAATAAACTTCAAAGGGGTTTAAAAAGGGTTAAATGGACACCTAGGGGTAGTTTAATAGGGTTTCCTAAAGCCCATACGGTATACCTAAGGCTTAGGGGTAATTTAAGGCAAGTTTCTACTCCCAAGTGACCTTTTAGACACCCTAAAATTTGACTTTTCTCAGTTCTGCGAAAATTGAAATTAGAAGATTTGAACCTAGTTGTAAACTTTCCTTTTCGAATGAGAGTTCCCTTTCCCATTCTATCTTACCTTCCTCTTTAGTTTTTAGAAACTTGTGAGAACTCTCACAATGGGCTTCTTAAGAAAGAATTAGAAAATTTGTGGGTAATCACCCACTCTCCATTTTTGGAGACGAGAAATTTTGGAAAGAATAGACTAGATTTTGAATAGAAAATTTTGGCTAAGGGTAGAAGGAGAAGAACTGTGGAATTGGGCTGCTCATCCTCAACAAAACTAACCTACCTTTGGGTAGATTAAGGTTAGTTGCATTCTTTTTAAAATGGCTTTTTGTTTGCATGCGTTTGAAAGTAATGTTGGTGTAAAAGATTTGCTTCTTTGCATGTTCTTTTGGGAATTTCATTTGGTATTCTGTGTTATGTATTGTATATGTTTTTGGGAGTCATCAAGACCTCTTACTCTTGGGAGAGAGGAGGATCTTGTGGGTGGTAGCAGTGACAGCCCTTGAGTAAGAGACTCTCATTATGAGAGCGATCATAAGGGATTTTGTGTGACCCTTGCTGCATGGCTTGTTTGTGCAATGGGGGTCATAAGGAGGGAAATAAGGCATGAATGCCTTTGTGGGGGGCATAAGGATTTAAGGGGTTTCTATACTTGATGTATTTGGTTTTCCATGAGGTGGCTACATGTTTTTTTTTCATACTTGTAGTTCTCCTCGGGGTAATTGGTCCACTACCACCCTTAAAAAGGTCATCACCAAGGTGTGGTGCAGTGTAGCCGGGATGGGAGTGTGTTTGTATTTGTGTGCATTCTGTCCTTTATGTTTGCATGTTTGTTTCCTGTCTAGGGCTTGGTTCTTTGGGCTTAGGGGTGGCTACCAGTTAGCCTAGGCTGGGAGGTGAGCACTCCATGGTCATATCCTTGATCTTATTTGCAGGTTGTTGAAAGAAAGGGATTAGGACAAGTGGAAGTTTGATGGAGTTATTTGTTGCAGAATCCATTTGGAAATATGTAATATTCTGATTTAAAATGTCCTCATTTGAGTGACCTATTTGTATAAAGTCTATAGTGTCTTTTAAAGTAATTCCTAGAAATGTAATAGTTTACTTGCTCTATTGCAAAAGCAGAAATGAATAAATTTGGATTCGATTTTCTAAAGTGTTGTTTTCTAAATTTTAATGATTGTTGTGTATATTAAAAATATGGGAAAACAACTAAATTTATTTTACCCCTATATGCTTGTGAAATAAATCCAGGGAATAAAGAAAGAATTTAATGATTGTATGCATGTTGCTTTGAATGAGAATATTGCAGTTTAGTCTTCCCAATTGCATGATCTAAGTTTATGGATTCTAAATAATTATAGTTGCAGAAAATAAAATTTCATAATTAATTGCAGAAATAAAATCTAAAGTATTTTTTAACTATTATCTATAGTTTTAATTTAATAAATTCTAGATTTATTAAGTTGCTACTAAATTTATTGTTTTCTGAAATTTACTTAGTTGCAGAAATAGAAATCTAGAGTAAATAGATAATTGATTTAAATAGTTTCATAGTCCTATAATTGTTGTTTTAAGTTCAATAAATTATGTTAATTACTTTTGTGTAGAAAGTAAATCCGAAGTTAAAAAGGCTATCTATTTTTTTTTTTAAAACCAACAATATTTATATAGTGCGGTATACATTTATTTAAATCTGCCATTATTTAATTGCAAGAAATAAACCTATAGTTATCTACTTTTTTTTCTATCTCAGATTTTAGCAAAATCATATTCATGCCTAAAATAATAAACAGTGATCAAAATATGGATACTTAAATTAATTTGTCTCAGGTTTTTTTTTTTAAGTAAATGTTTATAACTTTAATATATATTCACAAGATAAATTTGGCCTAAGCATTATACATCCATTATGTAAAAATATATATATATATATATATATATATATATATATATATATATATATATATATATATATATATATATATATATATATATATATATATATATATATATATATATAATAATAAATAAATTACAAAAAAAAATAAAGCGAGGAGGTGTAAAACCTCAGTCGAACCCACTGTGCTTTGCATAGGGGTCGGCAGCGCCTCCCCACTATGCATCACACAGTGGTACGTGGCGCCTCCCACTGTGCAAGGCACAGTGGATAGCGGCGCCTCCCATTGTGCAATGCACACTAGTCAGCGGGGCTGAGCCCACTGTGTATTGCACAGTGGAAGGCGTCGATCACATCGTCACCCCACTTGAACTGCTTCCTCCTCCGCCATGGCCGCCTAGCCCGTGGATGTTCGATTCGGCCCTGTAAAAAAAGGGGGTTGATAAAAAAAAGGATAACAGTATAAAACCCTAGCCCGGGTAGGGTTAGGGTTATGATATTTGAATTAATAAAAAGAAATTATAATCTTAGAAAGATTTTATAATGTAAATCCCTAAATTAGGGTTTGCATGGGTTGGACTTAATAAAATTGGAAAGAAAACATTATATTGAATTTAAATTATATATTTCAATATATGTGTTTATATTTATAATTATAATTATTTACATACACATATTTGTAAATAAGAATTAGAAAGTTGAAGTTAAAAAAAAAAGGAAAACAGGCCTAGAGGATAAAATATATATTTAATGTAGTTTTTTTTTTTTTAAATAAATAAAATCTAGTGGGCAAACAGTATTTATTTAATCAGTCTAAGGGTATTTCAATAAATAGTAATTTAATTGTCTTCTTGGATATAGGTTTTGAAATTTAAAACCCATGGGACGTATTTTCGCCATGGGCTTAATTATATCTTAGTTAAACTAATTTGAGCACATCTTAAGTTTGGATTAAATTGGATTAACTATAGTAAATTTTAATTATGGACTAGAGGGGTGCTAGGAGAATAAATTTAATTAGCATTCAAAAAAAAATCATTTAAAAGCCATCCATGATTAATATTGCCCGCGTAAATTAATTATCTAAATTAATTGTCTTATTAAATTCGAGTAGACATTAAAACCCTTCAATTGGAATTCTGCAAATGGAGCTAGTAGATAAAGCTAATCCAAATATAGTTAAGACAAAACATGTTGTAGCATTTTATATTTGTCGATTTAATGCTTTTAAAAGTTATGTTTAAAAAAAAAAATATCTCGTTCTTGCCCTAAATTTTGGGCATGACATTTTGGTATCAGAGCAAGGTTTCCACACTAGGAACCTTACTCCACTTATGTTTCGCTTTAGAGTATTTAAATTATTTTTGTTAAATTGATTTTATAAGACATTTAAATTTAATTGAATTAATATTATTGTAAAAGAAATTAGTTATTTATTTTACTTTATTTTCCTCTTAGGATGCCTCTGACGACGCGACAAGCTCACAAGCATAGAAGGGGTCCTAGGCGTGTGTGCATAGCATGCGAAGAGGTAGCGAGGGAGGAATCGATTCCAAAAGAGAACCCAGGAGCACCTCCCGAATAGCCAAATGAAACTAACTGAAACCTCTTAGAAGCAATCCAGAACCTAATTGGCATAGTTCAGGAAAGGATTCCAGCAGAGAACCCTCAGGTTAGAAATCAGGACTCTGGGAGTCATAGATCAGTTGATAGAGAATGAAGCAGGAGCCCAGCTCCTATTCTTGTAGAGAGTCAGGGTGGAAATGAGCCAGAGTCTGTGCACATACCAGGACCACCTCCAGTGGTGGAACCAGTTTATTTTGAGAGAGCTCGTCGAGATCCAGGTGGTCTTATCAGGGAGGTCATGCGCCTCCAGCCACCATCTTTTGGAGGTTCTATCGACGAGGTAGAGGTTGAGGCATGGCTTTTGAGTCTTGAGAGGTGTTTTGCGTTGCATTCTTATGAGAGCAACCTAAAAGCACGTGTCGCAGTCGATCTATTGAGAGGGTCGGCCTCCACTTGGTGGAGACAGGAAGAGTATAAATGTAGATTAGTTCCTGATACTCTCACTTGGGAGATATTCACAAAGAGGTTCCAGGAGAGGTACCTATCAGAACATTTCAGACAGCGTCGTATAGACGAGTTTCATGACCTCCAACAAAAGGGCTTATCAGTAACCCAATATGAGAGCAAATTCCTTGAGTTGTTGCCTTATGTAGATTATCTAAAGGACGAGAAACTTCTTGTAAACCGCTTCATCAGAGGGTTAAATGCCGATATAGCCAAGCCAGTTAGGATGTCTGCTCTAGAGAGCCTTTGGGTTGCCATGGAGAAGGCACTTATAGCCGAGGAAATTCAGGTCAGACCATAGGACAATAGGGATCGGTTTCAGAACCGAAATCCCACACCTCAGACTTATGGATTCCAGAAACCACATTGGAAGGGAAACAACTGAAACTCACAGGGGTTCTCCAAACCTCCTCCTCCGCAACAGACACCACAAAACTAGAGGCAGAAGCCTCCATAGTATCAGCAGGGCACCAAGCCCAAGTAGTGGCAGACCTAGGGACAAAGATGAGATCAGAGAGCGCAGGTGCAGTACACACCTCCGGCGAGGACTCAGCAGTCCTCTAGGGGTGGGTACAGTGGATCCAGTAGGATAGGAGGTTACACTTTCTCTAGGCCTCAGGGCACCCAGTTTCAGGCACGGGGTGCTTGCTTTACATGTGGAGCCATGGGGCATATGGCGAGGGATTGCCCTCAGGGTCAGATGGCAGGGAATCAGTGGATGTCCGCTTCAGAGCCGACAGTTGGTGATATGGATAGGTCCTATAGAGTATTCACAGTGGTTGACAACCGCCAGGCTGAGCATCAGGCCACGGTCATCGAGACTATAGGTATGATCAAAGGTAACAATGTATCTATTTTGTTTGATTCAGGAGCTACTGACTCCTTTATATCTCCATTGGTTGTGGAGCGTTGTGGGCTAGTGGCAACTAGACAGGGTGTCAGTTGGGAAGTGGAATTAGCTTCAGGGGCTAGAGTGTAAGTGGAATCAGAGGTTAGGGCATGTCAGCTGCAGATTGGCAAGACCACCACTTTAGTAGACCTTAGAGTGACACCACTTGGATCTTATGGTATCGTACTTGGCATGGATTGGCTTTATGCCCACATAGATAAGATGGATTGCTGCCTGAAAAAGATTGAGTGTGAGGATGATCATGGTTTGCCCATAGTTATCACCGGGATTCAGAGACCTATGTCTCTTCGTATGATCTCTGCTATGCATCTTAAGCGGAGCATGTGAAAGGGATGTCAACTTTTTGCTATTACTATCAGTGACAGAGGAGAAGAGGAAGAAAATGAAACATCGCTTGATGACCATCCTATCCTTAAGGGATATTTAGATGTGTTTCCTTCAGAGTTACCTGGAATGCCGCCCCGTAGAGAGATTGACTTTCATATAGACCTGGTACCAGTAGCCGAACCAGTTTCCAGAGCACCTTATAGGATGACCACAAATGAGCTTAATGAACTCAAAATAAAGCTTGAGGAACTCCTTGAGAAGGGTCATATTCATCCTAGCGTATCCCCTTGGGGTGCACCAGTCATCTTCATTAAGAAGAAGGATGGATCTCTCCGATTATGTATGGATTATCGGCAGCTAAATAAAGTAACCATCAAGAACCGATATCCTTTGCCCAGAATTGATGATTTATTCGGCCAACTTCAGGGTGCCAAAGTCTTTTCCAAAATAGATTTGAAGTCAAGATGCCATCAGCTGAGAATAGTGGAGAGTGATATCCACAAGACTCCATTTCACACTAGATATGGTCACTATGAGTTCACCATAGTTCCATTCGGTCTTACAAATGCCCCAGCTGTTTTTATGAGCCTCATGAATGGGGTATTTCGTACATTTCTGGACCATTTTGTAATTGTGTTCCTCGATGACATACTGATATATTCTCAAAATGAGAAGGAGCATGAGGAGCACCTGAAATAGGTATTGCAGTGTTTGCGTGATAACCAGTTGTTTGGCAGTTTGTCAAAGTGTGCTTTTTATCAATCAGAGGTCAAGTACCTTGGGCACGTTATTTCCGGTGATGGGATCTCAGTTGACCCATCAAAGATTAGGGCTATTATGGATTGGCCAGCGCCAACCAATGTGACAGAGGTCAGGAGTTTCATGCGCTTAGCAGGATATTACCGATGTTTTGTCGAGGGATTCTCCAGAGTTGCACATCCTATTACTTCTCTTCAGCGTAAAGGGAAGAAATTTGAGTGGATAGAGAAGTGCGAGAAGGCCTTTTAGGAACTCAAGAAGGCACTTACTAGTGTTCCTATCCTTGTTGTACCAGATCCCACAGCTGACTTCATGGTTTGTACAGATGCTTCACTAGAGGGTTTAGGAGCAGTTCTTATGTAGGATGGTAGGGCTATAGCTTTCGAGTCTAGGAAACTTAAGACTCATGAACTTAATTATCCTACTCATGACCTTGAGCTCGCAGCAGTAGTGCATGCACTTGTGAGGTGGAGACACTTCCCTTTAGGTCATCACTTCGAGTTGCATTCAGATCATCAGAGTCTTCAGTACATTTTCACTCAGCCAAACCTTAATGCACGTCAGAGGAGATGGATGGAATTCTTGTGCGAATATGATTTTGGCATTCACTACATCAAAGGAAAGGAAAATGTAGTTGTAGATGCTTTGAGTAGGAGACGTCATGAGGTTTACACCATATCTATGGGCATGGATTTGAGAGACCGTATACTACAGCACTTGCCAGAGGATGGATGGAATCCAGAGGTTGGTCAGGTAATATGATCTCAGGTTACTCCAGAGGGGAAATATGTGGATTATTCTTTGGAGTCTGATGGATTATTACGCCACAAAGGGCGCATTTATGTACCTTCCTCCGGGCGATTGCAAGAGTTCATTGTCATGGAGGCTCATAGAGCTCCTTATGCATTGCATCCCGGAGTTAAAAAGTTGCATGCTGACTTGAGGTAGTTATATCATTGGCCAGGAATGCGGCAGCTCATTGCTGAGATAGTAGCTCGATGCCTCGAGTGTCAAAGAGTAAAGGCAGAGCACTGCCATCCAGGTGGGTTGCTCCAGTCTCATGCTATACTAGAGTGGAAGTGGGATACTATATCCATGGATTTCATCATTGGTCTTGTTATGTCTTCTTGTCGCCATGATGCTATCTTGGTGACAGTTGACAAGCTGACCAAAGTGGCCCACTGTTCACCAGTCCAGACTACATTCACATCACCAGTAGTAGCATAGGTGTTCTTACAAGACATTGTTAGACTTCATGGCGTGCCCCGCAAGATTATTTCTGACAGAGATTCCCTCTTCACTTCTTCCTTTTGGAAGGCATTATAGGCAGCTATGGGCACTAAGCTTAATTTCAGTACAGCCTATCACCTGGAAACAGATGGTCAAACTGAGAGGGTTAATCAGGTGTTAGAGGATATGCTTCACATGTACATCATGGATCATCAGACCAGGTGGGAAGAGTATCTTCCCTTAGTGGAGTTTTCCTATAGCAATGGGCATCACACTTCCTTGGGGATGCCACCCTATCAGGCATTATACGGTAGGCCTTGTAGGACACCTTTGAGTTGGAATCGCATAGAGGACAGAGTTGCTATTGGTCCTGAGATAGTTTAGGATACGGAACAACTAGTGGATTTGATTAGGCAGTGTCTTAGAGAGGCTCAGGATAGACAAAATAAATATGCTGATGCAAAGAGGATAGATCATAGCTACTTGGTTGGAGACAGAGTCTTCTTGAGAGTGCGACCACATAAGAGTCTAATCCATTACAGAAAGGGTTCTAAACTCGCACCTCGTTTTGTAGGACCTTTTGAGATTCTTGAGAGGATAGGCCCAGTTGCCTACTGTTTAGCATTGCCACCTAGCCTGTCACGCATCCATGATGTGTTTCATGTATCAGTTTTGAAGAAATATATCTATGATGACTCTCATATTTTAGATTGGGATGCCTTGTAGGTGGAGTCAGATGGGCAGCTAGCTTTGGAGCCCATTCACATTTTGGCACGCTAGATGCTGGACTAGGTTAGCTTCCAGTGGGATTGTTATGATGAGGTTACGGCTTCATAGGAGGACACAGCACGTATGAGATCAGAGTACCCCTACCTCTTTGATGAACTCCAGGAGGAAGTTCATGCCTAGAGGGGGAGGGTGTGAGGCCCCAGCTCAACTCAGTTTGACATTTCAGTGGTTTTTATATTCAGACTATTGCGGATACTTATTTTTATGCATTTTGGATTTAGAACTTATATGATTTCATGATTTGGATAATATTGCTATATATGGATGATTTATTTATATACTTTATGAGATAGAACACTACATGATTTTTGAATAAGATGAATTTGCAGTGATAAATGTCGTTATTGAATTTGCAGGACTTTACTATGATAATATAATTATGATGTATGTTTAAGTGTGGATCAACATTATGAGAATTAGGATGAATTGCTTATGTGAAATTGCTTGGATAAAAGATGTATTTAAATTGTTCAGATGTAAATTGTATGCAAGTGATGATGTGCATTATTTTTCCTCTAATCTATATTATTTGTGGATATTTGAAAGTTACTAATGTGTAAATTGAGATGCACGGGAAGTTATCCATGTGACCATGGAAATATTACGGAGAACCAAACCTAAACCTATGTATGTTCGTAAGCTAGGGTTTGTCTATTTGGAGAGACAACACCCTGCTTGTGTTGTATTTTATTTGTAACAGTAAATGATGCATGTGTGTTAAGTGTTATTTAATTGATTTATCTAAAATGCACAAGAGACGATTTCATGTTGTAGCGTAGAAATTAGGAATCATCACAACAAGATAAGTAGATCAAAACATTAAACATGATAGCTCAATCATAAGAAAACTCATTGAAATGAACCTAATTCTAAAGCACATTCAATAGAGGTATGGAAACAAAGCATTCAAGAGTAAAATTATGCAAACCAGATGTAGAGTTGAATACTTCTTCCATGCGGCTCCATTGTTGTTCTTTCCTCTTCAATGGGTTTGTGGATCTCACCTACAAGTGCTCACACAATTGAAAGCAAGATTGATGAAAAGCTCAAGAGTACTAGAAGCGTAAGTTCGGTAGTTTGATAGAAAATTCGGATTCAAGAATCAAGGTTATTAAGGATTAAGGGTCAAGGGTTATTAAGGATTAAGGGTCAAGGGATTTGATTGAAGAAAATCATCCAATTTATAGAGAAATTGGAGAAATGGACAAATTAGCATGAAATAGATTCGAATAGAAATTCAAATCAAGAATAGCAAAGTTATGACATGTTGCTATGCAAAGAGGCTTATGACAATTTTATGATAGATTTTATGACAAATTGCTATGTCAAGACAAATTCTATGACAAATTTCTATGTCAAGACAAAACTTTATGATAAATTGCTATGTCAAGAGTATGACGCATGAAGCACACAAATAGGGAGAACTAGAGACAAGTTAATTAGGTGGAATTTGAAATAGAAAATTAGAAAATAGGTGGAAATTAGGAATTAGGAAATAATGAAATTAGTGAATTAATCAATAATTTTTCATTTATTAATTAATTCACTCACAAAGAGGAATAATTAGCCAATTAAATGAATATTTAATTGTAATGAGAAAACTTAGGATAAATAAGTAATTTATTAATCCTGAAGGAAGAAAATGACACACACAAGGTTAAATGATGAAATCACGAAACCGCAAAAGATGAGTTAGCAATGCGAGAATGACAATTAGGTCTTGATTGAAGATAATTGACTCGATTCGATCATGATTTTGAATTGATAAATGACCAGTGTTGATAAATGATTTGATTGAGATTGGTTGACAAAAATCAATGAAAAATTGACCAAATTGACATGATTGAAAAGGACAAGGATCGATGACAAATTGATCGCAATATGACAAGATTGACAAGGACAAAGATCGACCAAAATCATGATTGAAGATTGTTGTCGACAAGACCAAATTCGAAAGCGAGATAGATGAAGAATGACTCGATGCTCGCAAATGATAAAAACCAAGTGCGTGACATAGGAAAAATGTTAATGCGACGCAAAACCTAAAATGAGGCAATGTGCAAATGTTAAAATATGATCCCGCAAGCGTTGACCATTTTCAGGTGTCTACACATGTATTAATTTGTAAAAGTGTTTTCTTTGTGTCACTTGACACATGTATGGATTTAAGTTTGAATTTTTAAATTTGTCTCTTGCTGGGAAAGTGTTTAACTATAGCTTTTTCAATTAATGTAATGTGATGTCATAAATGCCTTGGGTAAAGAATCTTTGGGATGGTCAACATAGGTTTGACCCGAAAATAAACTTCAGAGGGGTTTAAAAAGGGTTAAATGGACACCTAGGGGTAGTTTAATAGGGTTTCCTAAAGCCCATAAGGTATACCTAAGGGTTAGGGGTAATTTAAGGCAAGTTTCTACTCCCAAGTGACCTTTTAGACACCCTAAAAATTGACTTTTCTCAGTTGTACGAAAATTGAAATTAGAAGATTTGAACCTAGTTGTAAACTTTCCTTTTCGAATGAGAGTTCTCTTTCCCATTCTATCTTACCTTCCTCTTTAGTTTTTAGAAACTTGTGAGAACTCTCACAATGGGCTTCTTAAGCAAGAATTAAAAAATTTGTGGGTAATCACCCACTCTCCATTTTTTGAGACAAAAGAAATTTTGAAAAGAATAGACTAGATTTTGAATAGAGAATTTTGCCTAAGGGTAGAAGGAGAAGAACCGTGGAATTGGGCTGCTCATCCTCAACAAAAATAACCTACCTTTGGGTAGATTAAGGTTGGTTGTGTATGCGGGAAAAGTGGGCTGATAAAACTCAATATGTGAAAATATTGTAAAAATACTAGTCCACACACACACACAGGACTTCTTGATGCAAGCTATGGAGTAACGTAGTGTTACTCAGCTTCCCAAGGAGGGTCTCATGGTTCTCTATCTCACAATGTCCCTCAAACCAACATTTTTGCTCTCAGATCACTGAGCAAAATGGTTTAGGGATGGCAAATATGAGAACAAGAGATGCTTTTGATTGATTTTAGTATGAGATGTGTTGTAAACTATGTATGATGCTAAAATGCAATAAACTAAATGATAAGATGACAAGATTAGTATGAATACTATCCTAGCATACTATATTTAGTCTATAATTGAATTAAAATGATAAAGAAAGTAATCTAAGCATGCATATTAGTCTAATTTATGATCTAAAAGAGGCTAAATGAAGAGCATAAAGATGATGAAAAAGCTTGAAAGTATTTGAGCATAAGTGTGATGCTTCAAATTTGAAAGATGATTTTTTAAGAATGGAGGAATGAGGGCTCTATTTATAGCACAAACAGGGCAATGGATGGTCAAGATTGAAAGGTTTAATCAAGGGCTAGGTTTGAAAGTTGGGGATCCATGTGCATAATTGGCACCAATAAAATGGTGACAAGTGTCAACATAGGATTGGGTTGAGAAAAGAGTTTGGAAGCATTAAAGGCCTGAGAAGACCTCATGCTTATCTAAAGGCTAAGGGTCAAGTCTAAGTTAGGCTTACCCACTGGATTAAGAGTTAATCCAAGGATAAACCTTTGTGCAAATGATTAAGAGATAATCATGGTCAAAGTATTAATGGTCTGATGAGACCCTTGGGTTGGATAGAGGTTGAGTCAAAACAAATGTTTTAACCATGTGGGAAGGTTTGAATTAACCATTAATGGTTATTGGAGACTTTAGGGATTAAGTGGTTGAAGGTTGGAAGCCTTTAATGGTTTTCAAAGACTTTAAGGGTTTTAGTGGTTGAAGGTTGAAAACCTTCAATGGTTATCAAAGACTTTAAGGTTTTTGAGAAGTGACTTCCCTTTGCTTAGGGATGTGACAAAGTTTAGAGGAGGGTTAGGTTAATTAGAAGCAATTAGAAGATTCTAGAAGCGATTAGAAAGGGGTTTGAGATTTTGCAAGTGGATGGGGGGGGGATAATAGGATTTAATTTGAATTAAATGATTTTATTCAATTTGGTTGCAATTTGGAGAAATTAAATAAATATGATTTATTCAATTTAGGATAACTATTTAATTAAATTTTAATTAAAAGTGGATAGGGGGATTTAATTGAATAAAATGATTTATTCATTAAATGGGTATAGTGAATTTAATTTAAATAAATTGAGTAACTTATTTAATTAAATAGAGGAATGTGGATAATTTAATTAAATTGGATTTAATTAAATAGAGAAATGAACATAAAATATTCATTTAAGAATATGGTCATTTTTATACGTCTACATTTTGCCCCTCTTTGAAGTGGTGTGTGTGCACATGTTATTTCAAAGAAAATGATGCCTTATCATGATTTATGATCAGATGCAATTTTTGTTGTGTCGCTCTTTTATTTGCAAGTTGTGCCCCAGATTTGATGTGTGATGCCCCCTCGAGAGATGAATCAATTTTGAAAATTTTTTATTTAATGTGATAAAGTTTGTATGATGTGTAGGATGTCGTGCATATAAAAAGTGTGCAGATTGATTCATCTCCCGATAAGTTATAGCTGTTTTGGTATAGGGGAGACCGCGACCATATTACAGGTCCAATTGGCTAACCCTAATTTCATTTTCCTCCTATAAAAGGGATTTAGGGGTTGATTTAGGTTCATTTGTGCTTTGTTGATTGTGAAGAAAGAGAATTTCCTCTGGAGAGAAAATGCCGATTCCTTATCACAGACACCGTTTCGAGCGTGTTCGGAGGTATCGAAGGCCTGTAGCGCGTGGACCACCAGTAAGTCAACCTTTTTGACCCCTTTTTTATTTTTTGTTTTGTCGTTTTTAGTCATTTTTTGAATTTTAAAGTTTGGGCTTTTCAGTTTAGCGCGTCTAAGGCTTAGTTTAGCGCATACGAAGTTTAGAGTAGCGCATCAAAGTCAATTTTAGGAGTTGCGTCCGAAAAAAATAGGCTAGCGCATAAAAGTATTAGGTTAGCGCGTGTAGGTAGAATAGCGCATGCAAAGGTTTGGGTAGCGTGTAGGTATGACCTAGCACATAGGAGCCGTCGGGGTTCGCATAGGTAAGGGGGTTTAGCGCGTAGGACTAACCTAGCGCATAGAGCTAAAAGGGTAGCGCTCAGGAAGGGTAGATTAGCGCGTAGGACTAACCTAGCGCATAAGATGGGTTAGGTAGCGCATAGGGTGAAAAGTTCAGCGCGTAGACTAGAACTAGCGCATAGGTTGGATAGAATAGCGCGTAGGAGAGGCAGCCTAGCGCATGGGGGTGTTTTAGCGCATTGAAGGTCTGTTTTAGTGCATCCGAAATTTTTTGCAGTTTTGGCCGAGTTGAAAATTTGTTTTTGTTTGCTTGCCATGTTTTGATGAATTTATCCAATATGAGTATTTGTATAACTTGTTTGGATGTGCAATTTTCCAAGTTATGTATAGATATCAAGCTGTTGTTTTGATCAGAATATGATGTATTTGCGTTGTCTGTTTCAAGTTCAATGTGGGAGAAAGCCTGAGTTGTGTTACAAGCCGATATGGGTTGGAAACTTGAGTTGTTTTTCAAGCTGATATGGGTGGGAAACTTGAGTTGTTTTACAAGTTTATGTGATTTTGGTACTTGAGTTGTTTTACAAGTTTTGATATGGTTTTTGAAAACTTGAGTTGTGTTACAAGTTGATATGAAATGATAGGATTTTGAACTTTGATTGCAGATGAGCAAATTGTTTCATGTTGTTGATGTAAGTTTGATTTTGATATCTTTGTGTTGATGTGGAAACTGATATTGAATATGTTTTTGTTTGTTTTGACGGGAGCGATTAGGGGTTGTTCAGTCGAGGGAGAGATTCCTGAGACCATGGACGTTGATACCGAGACTGTCACAGACATATTTGGATATCATAGAGAGATGTGGATTGACCTCGCTTCTGGATATGCCTCGGTTCACTGTGAACCAGGGACTTTTGACAACATTGGCAGAGAGGTGGCATAGCGACACGAACACCTTTCATTTTTCCACTGGAGAGATGACAGTGACACCGGAGGATTGCTACCGGATTTTGCGCATTCCTGTGGTAGGGGCACTGTTACCCTACGAGCAGTCAAAGGAGGGTGGCACAGAGGCACTGCGCCGCATATTTCATGATGACACAGTTTGTGGATATGAGATCCCTTGGCAGGAGTTTCTGGATTTGGATTATGCACCGCTACCATCTATATTGGCAGGATTCATTGGGGGATTCCTTTGTCCTGATCGCAGGTCAAAGCGATTTTCAGTGGGATGGGGGTTGGTTCTGGAGCAGATGGTCACACAGGGCCGGAGATTTTCATGGGGGTTAGTGATGCTGGCCCATCTTTACAGGAGCCTTCATGAGGTAGTATACCTCGGTTATGGTAGCTTATTAGTAGGTGTGACCTTATTATAGGTATGGTGCTGGGAGCATATTCCAGTAGCGAGGCCACTAACAGATAGAGACAGGCCCATAGGTGCTGCATATGCCTACGGATATAGAGGCCTAGTTGTCCAGCGTAAGCTGGGCAAACTAGAGCATTGGAGGAGGGTGTTTGATGATATAGATACGGTCACTTGGAGACCGTATACAGGTTGCGAGGTATGGGTTGAGGATGGGCTGGAGATGCCCTTTGTTTTTATGAGCCGATATCTGATTGGGAGGACCCCGTTCGTTATTGAGCGGTTTTTGGTGACCCGAGTTTTGCGACAGTTCGGACGCCAGTAGGGGATTCCTCAGGGAGCGTGCCTTTATGCACGGAGGCAGCAGGATGTGGCCGATTGGGGGCTGACTATTGACAGTGCGGTGGCCATGGAGGAGTTTGTGGGGATAGCTGGGCAGGTCTGGGACTATGCCCTAGAGATTCAGGACGCTGGGATGACAGAGGAGTTCGCCCACTTGTTTGCTGCGCGGGCAGTGGCGAGGATCTCAGATCCAGAGGAGATGAGGCCAGCATTTGATTCGGATGGGGAGGAGGGAGACGTGGGAGATGATGGAGATGATGGAGAGGATGGAGGAGGTAGAGGAGCTAGAGGGAGGCGGGGAGGTAGAGGTGTGGAGAGAGCGGTATGGCAGGGGAGGATTGAGAGGGGGAGAGGAGGATTGGCTATCGAAGCCGGGAGAGAGGGGAGAGTGACAGAGGTTTTGGCGGCAGTGGGGGGTGAGGAGGAGATGGTGAGACCAGCTCAGAGGAGGAGGGTAGATATACTCCCACCTCCAATACTGAGGACAGGGCGAGTGGGAGGGGTTCCTCCAGCACAGGGACCACTGCGGGTTCGAGTGCCAGGTCATGTGGAGGATGCACAAATCCGGACCCTGCAGATTACCGTTCAATAGCTACAGGCATAGATTTTGACCTATCAGCGATAGATCTCGCAATTGACCATTGAGAGAGATATTGAGATAGAGCGGCGGGGTCGAGCGGAGGAGGCATTGGCGATTGTGCAAAGAGCAGCGGTGGGTGGTCCATTGAGAGACACCCTTAGAGAGCTGACGCAGAGAGTGCAGGAGGCTGAGTATTATAGGTGGCATTATGAGGCTGCAGTACCTCGAGATCGACGAGTGGAGAGCTTTGCACAGTCGAGATCGAGTCGATCTCGAACTGCTGGGATACGATCGGAGAGCCGAGGTGTGACGGGGCCGGTGAGACAGGACCCTCCTGGAGATCCAGGGGCGAGTGTATCTGGAGTGAGACAGGACCCTCCTGGAGATCCAGGGGTGGGTGCAGCTGGAGGGAGACCATCTCTGTCAAGAGATAGTCATACTTGAGAGACATGGTCTCTGTTGTATTTTTGAGCATTGTACTCTTTGTACTGGACACAGTTTTGACATATTTTGTACATTTTGGATCATTTTTGAGATATATATATGGATGGCACCATTTTTGATCATGTGATGTGTAGATGGATGCATGTTTATGTGTGCTAGTTCCTTTTCATATGATGATGTAATGTTTACATAGATGATGTAATGTATGATGTAGGATGTATGCTTTTATATGCTGTGAGATGTATCTTGAAAATGAGATGTATGATTTAATATGCGACTAATTGTAATATGATATGATGTAAAAAAAATGATGTAATAATGATGCAAAATGATATGTAATGAATGATATAAGAATGATATGTAACTAATTGTAAAATCATGTGCAACTAATTGTAAAATGATGTGTAACTAATTGTCTTTGGAGCATCTCTCGTTCTCATATTTGCCATCCGATATAACCATTTATTTGCTTTCTTTGTAAATATCATCATGGAGCATTTATTGATTTTTGGATATGTTGAAAATTTATACAAGCATAATGGTATAATTGAACCAAAATGACCTGAGTAAAATTTACGTGATATTTGATTTTGCAAGATAGCACAAGCGTCAAGGTATAATTGAACCAGGACGACCTGAGTGCGTATTGCGTAAACAGACAAGAGTAGATCATTTATATGCGTGAAATGGAATCAAGCCTTCAGTGATATGTAAGATATCACGTCTCGAGGCAAATATTCACACAGTACAAGGGATCGCCTCCTAGACAGAAGACCAAGAAAATATTGGAAGTTCCTCATGATCTCTAGCTTTGAAGCTTTTTATGAGATAAGGAGAAGATTCCAACAATTTAAAAAGTTCAAAATGCAAAAATAATCAAGACATTGATGCTATAATGCAACATTTAGTACTTCAGAAAATCATCCATCCTTGAGATTCTTGTGTATTGTTTGTGTTTTGGTTTTTGTGATGAAGCGTAGTTGTGCTTGTTGGATGTCAGGCGTCTGAGTTTTGCAATAGTTGGAACGTCTTGAATGTTTGCAAGTGTTTGAATTAATTTAATGCCCCTAGCTGAGTGTACCATTTGGATATGATTATGTACAGTGATTCCCAAGCCATGATGGAATGCGATAAGCAAATAGATACAGATGGATAACCCATGATAGTGACTACGCTAAGTATGTCCTGAATGGATATATGCTAAGTGTCGGGCGATGGCCGATAGTGTTTTGATGGATAAAATGGCATGGATATAGATAAAGGAGCCAGTCTTTCACAAGGGCGCCTGTTTACCAAGTTTTCACCATTTGTTTTTATTGTACTTTGTATTTTTGCTTTTTCTGGATTTTTTTTTTTTTTTTTTGTTTGTTTTTGGCTTTTTCCGTGCACTAGGCTATCTTAAGTATAGTGCTTCTTCAGATGAATGCTGTTAGTTGGATCATCGAGCACATCTCCTTCAGAATTTGTTAGCTGATACGCACCTGATCCATAGACTGATATGATGACATAGGGACCCAACCAGTTAGGTTCAAATTTCCCTTTCTTTTCTCGATCTTACTGATTTCTTGGATTTTCTTTGAGGACTAGATCACCAACCTTGAAGTTGCGAGGAATGACCTTATGATTGTAGCTCCTGCACATGCATTGCTGATATGCTTTGAGATGAGTATAAGCATGTTGGCGTCTTTCATCTAATAGTTCCAGTTCTTGCAGTCGGTTAACTCGATACTCTTCATCAGGGATTAAACCTTTCAAAGAGACTCTAAGAGATGGAATTTCTACCTCTAAGGGTAAATAGCCTCTGATCCATATACCAATGAATATGGTGTTGCTCTTGTAGGTGTGCGAATGCTGGTCCTGTATGCCCAAAGTGCTGGATTGAGTTGTACGTGCCAATCTTTGCCTGCATCATTCACTATTTTCTTGAGGATTTTTAGGATTGTCTTGTTAGATGCTTCTGCTTGACCATTTCCCTGTGGGTAGTATGGTGTAGAAAACCGATGTTGGATTTTGAATTTTTCACATAGTTCTTGGACATCTTGATTTTTGAAGGGCCGTCCATTATCTGTGACGATTGAACTTGGAATACCATATCTACAGATCAGATAATTTAGGATAAAAGAGGCAATTTGTTTCTCGGTCACTGTGGTCATGGGAACTACTTCTATCCATTTGGTAAAGTATTATGTTGCTGTTATAATGAACTTGTGTCCATTTGAAGAGGACGAATGAATTTTGCCAACTAGGTCCAGTCCCCACTGACAAAAGGGCCATGATGTTGTAAAGGGCTGCAGTTCCTGTGTTGGTGCATGTATTAGATTACCATGGATTTGGCATTTAGGACATTTCTTGGCAAAGTGATATGAATCTTTCTCCATTGTAGGCCAGTAGTATCCCATCCTTAGAAGCTTTTTAGCAAGAGTAGTGCCGCTTGAATGTGTGCCACAAATACCTTCATGAAGCTCGTGTAAAGCCAAATCGGAATCATTACGATCAAGACAATGAAGAAGAGTACCATCGAGACCTCGACGATACAAAGTATCAACAGTAAGGGTGTAACGGGCAGCTTGTCGGATAAAGTTATGTTTTTGGTTACGGGATTGGTCAATGGGTAAGATATTATGCTTGAGGTAGTCGTATATTGGTCCATATAGCGGAGAATCTGAACCAGTCAAGGCATAGATAACATGGGATTCGGAGTGGTCATAGGCGGGGGAGAACAGTTGCTCTACCAGGAACTCATAACGACTCTGTTGCTCAGGAATTTTTAGTAGTGAAGCGATTGTAACCATTGCATCGGCTGCTTTGTTGTTCAACCTTGGTATTTGCTCGAAGGTGATGTGCACAAAATACTGTTTGCAGTCATCCACCATTCGTTTGTAAGGTAGTAGCTTGTCGTCCTTTGTCTGATAGTTGTTATTGATTTGATTAATGACCAGTTGTGAGTCGCCATAGACTTTTAACTCTGTGATTTTCCATTCTACGGCCATTTTGATGCCTATGACCAGTGCTTCATATTCAGCCACATTATTTGTGCATGGAAACATAAGTCTGTATGATTTTGGCATAGTGTGTCCTTCAGGAGTGATGAACAGAATGTTGGCACCTGAACCATGTTGAGTATAGGATCCGTCAAAGTATAGGGTCCATTGTTTTGTAGAAAGAGCGAGTACATCCCTGTCTGGAAATTCAACCTCCATGGTTTGTTTGTCTGGTAGCGGTGCTTCGACCAACTGATTTGCAATTTCTTGTCCTTTGATGGCTCGTCTTTCTGTGTATTGGATGTTGAATTCATTGAGAATCATGACCCATTTAGCCAATCGTCCTGTAAGAGCGGCCTGCAAGAGTAGATATTTGAGAGGATCAATTTTTGCAACTAGCTTGATGGTGTGTGCTAGCATGTAATGTCGGAACTTCTGAGATGCAAAGACCACTGTTAGGCAAGCTTTTTCAATGAACGTATAGTTGAGCTCATAGCCATTCAATGTTCTACTGATGTAGTATATGGCGCGTTCCTTTCCCTGTTGATCTTCTTGTGCCAATAGTGCCCCTAGTGAAATATCTGTTGTTGAGATATATAGTATAAGAGGCTTTCCGGCAACTGGTGGTACTAGAACTGGTGGATTCATCAGGTACTGTTTAATTTGGTAAAAAGATTCTGCACACTTAGTCTCCCATCTGAACGGTACATTTTTGTGTAGCAAGTGGTTAAATGGCAGACTTTTATCTGCTAGTTGAGCGATGAATCCCCTGATTGATTGAAGTCGTCCTTGTAGAGATCTAAGTTGACTGATATTCTCTGGTGGTGGCATGTCCATGATGGCTTGTACCTTTGCTGGATCAACTTCAATACCTTTAGTTGAGACTATGTAGCCTAGTAACTTGCCTGATGTAACCCCGAAGACACACTTCTTAGGGTTGAGTCAGACTTGGAATTTTTGCAATTGATCAAAGATCTTTGTTAGGATGTCGAGATGTTCAGCTCTGGTGAAGGATTTTGCTAGTAAATCATCCACATAGTCTTCCATAAATGTGTGCATCATATCATGGAATATGGTTGTCATTGCTCTTTGATAAGTGGCTCCCGCATTTTTTAAGCCAAAAGGCATGACATTCCAATAGTATGTCCCCCAAGGATAGGTGAATGTTGTTTTATCTTGATCTTCAGGAGCTATCTTGATTTGGTTATAGCCTGAGAAACCATCCATTAGTGAGAGCATTGCATGGCCTGCTGTGAGATCTACAATTATGTCGATACTTGGCAGAGGAAAGTCATCTTTGGGACAAGCTTTGTTGACGTCTCTGAAGTCAGTGCATATTCTGATACTACCATCCGGTTTTGATACTGGAACGATATTGGATATCCACTCTGCATAGTCAATGGGTCGGATGAATCCGACGTCTAATAATTTTTTTAGTTCAGTTTTGACCATGAGTGCCACCTGTGGATTCATCTTTCGTAGCTTTTGCTTGACTAGCTTAACTCCTATAGAGATGGACAAGTGATGCATGATTAAGTGTGGATCTACTCCGGGCATATCAGCATATGACCAAGCAAAGTTGATTTGCTATTTTTTAAAGAAGATGATGAATGCCGATCTTTCTGCCTCTATCAGAGATTCTGCAAGATGTATATTTCTGGCTGCTTCTGTGGTATCAATGTTGATTGATTGAGTAGGCTCAATCAATATGGGCGATCGCTCATGAAAGTGCTTAGGAAGGGTGTCAAGTCTCCCATCGTTAGGTGCCTTAAAAAGGTTTTCACCCTCCGATGCATCCTTTATTTTTACTTTTTTGTGATCTAGAGCTGCCATTGACTGGTTTTCAGCATTAGATTCATTATTTGATGCATTTTTGCGACTGAGAGACTTGGCACTCCCTGATTGACAGATGTCATTATTTCGGTCACTGGTAGAGTCTGTTTCCGGATTTACGGTATATAGGTAATGTACAATAGATGCATCATCTGGGAAAATTGGTATATCATTTGTTTCAGGTTCGTCCCAATCGATGAGGTCAGGAAAGACAAGTGGTAAGGAATCGTTGGGTGGATCAAGTTCGGCTACCGTAAGTGTTAGGATAGAGTTTTCATCGTGCTGGGTTTTTGGTTTAAAGAAATTTAGGATTTCGTCGAGGTTCTCGATGGTATCATCTTCCACATAGACTTGTTCATAATGTTTCTATTCACTTTTCGGAGCATCATAGATATGTTGTGGTCCAAATTCAAGAGGTCTATCCTCCGCGTTATGTTCTTCCTGAGAAAGGGATATAGAATCAGTATCATCCAGGATATCAGTAGTAGCATTGGAGCAGGTACCCCATTCATATTCATTGGAATCTGTTTCATAGGCATCATCCCAGATTCTATCTGTGCTATAAATAGGTGTGTTGTATGGTGAAAACAAATCTTTGATGATAGATACCATTTTGATGGTTTTTGTAGATTCTGTATTAGATCCGTCTTCTACTTGCTGGATTTGTTCATAGATTGTGCTTCTTCGGGGAGGAATAACGGTATTTGAAGATGTCCTGATTTGTTCTTGAGATATTGGTGTTTGAATATGAGCTACTGCTGCAGATAGGGCCTTCTTATGACTTAGAAGTTTTTCCTGATGTAACTTCTGATCTTGATGTTCCCGTGCCTTGCGGAGTGTTTCTGCTGATTCAAAAAGTGCTTCCTGCCAGGATTCTTCTTTGTATGGTGTCTTTACTTTCCATTGAGGTTTGATAGGTAGGTGA
Organism: Cryptomeria japonica; assembly: GCF_030272615.1. Lineage (NCBI taxonomy): Eukaryota > Viridiplantae > Streptophyta > Pinopsida > Cupressales > Cupressaceae > Cryptomeria > Cryptomeria japonica. Next base: position 323,946,737 of record NC_081406.1, on the reverse strand, counting down.
GGCAGTCGCTTCAATAGGAACGTGAGTTTAGAACCCAATCTTGCTTTGTTTCTGCTAGGTTGTGAAGGAAGATTTATAGGTTCAGTGACTCCTTCTTTGCATTTGCCAATGGGTCCTTTATCGTCATATCCCATTTGCTTCATGATTAAGTAGCCCTTTCCATACATGTGTGTTGGTAGAACAATGTCCAGAGCAGTTGCTCTATGATTTTCTTCTTCATCTTTGTATAACCAGCTAAGAATATCTTTGTCTTCTGATTCATGTGCTAGAGTACCCAATTGGATGAAGGTACCATCAAATTTAGTGATGGGCTTAGTAGCCAGTTGTGTTGATGTAGTAAGCAAACCATGCGATCTAGGTGAGGTTGGCAATTTTGCCAAACATAAAGGCTCCAAAGAGTATTCTCCCATGCCTTGGTCTTTGATTTGCATTTTCTGCTTGAAGTCTCCCCATAAGGAGTTGGATTTTGCTATATATGGATCTGATGTTGAAGATTGCTGCTTTTCTCTATTATGAGGAACCAAACTGTCCTAGGCTGCCCCCATTGCATTGCAATGTTGAAATGGATTATGATCAGCAGATATGGAGATTTCTTGTCCATCATAAGAAAACTTGACACACTGGTGATATGTAGAAGGGACTGCTTGCATTTCATGTATCCAGGGTCGTCCTAACAAAATATTGTAGGTTAAATCAATATCTAAGACTTGACAAATAGTATCCTTTTGTACTGGGCCTACTTGAATAGGTAATATTACTGTGCCTTTAGAGGACTGCTCTTCATCATCATATGCTTTTATGGTAATATTTTTGCAAGGATCAATAGATTCTTCTAAGAAGCCTAATGCACGGATAAGCTTTAAAGTACAGATATTAAGGCCGACTCCTCCATCTATTAGGACTCTCTTGACTCGGTGTTTGCAAACAATGACTTCAATATGGAGAGGGGTATTATGCGGATGACTCAATGAGGTATTGTCATGCTCTGAGAAGGTGAGGTTATGAGATTCTGTCATATGGGTGACCATGGCTTGAAATCTATCTGTATCCAGATTTTGAGGTACATTTGTTTCCAATAATGCTTGCTCCAATATGTCTTTGTGCTTGGGTGATAGTTTTAATAATTCTAGGATAGATATCTGAGTTGGAGTCTTGCATAGTTGGTTAACCAAGTCATATTGGATTTTAGGTGTGGTAGTTGCAGGTGCAGTATGTCCCTTCAAGACGTATTTCTGAGTGCGGGTTGTTACATTGATAGATTTTATGATCATGCTGATCTCGGATGGTGATGACATTTACTTGATGATCTTCAACTGGTATATGATTGATAGTGTTATTGTAGATGTGATTAATACGAGCTCCGTGTGTATCATTTGAAGTTGATGCTCCATCTTTGTTATAATTTGGGAGAGGATTTTTGAAGGCTTCATGATCATTATTTGTTTTGAGACCATCGACCGTTAAGTCACCTCGATCAATCATGTCTTGTATTATATGTTTCAATCTCATGCATTCGTTTGTTCTATGACCCTTGTTGCGATGGAAATCACAATAGTGTGAATCATTCCACCAAGGTGGTTTGATTAGGGGTTCATAATTGTTGAGTGGTGGTAAAGAAAGAACCTTGCTTGCCAAAAGTTCTCTGAATGCGGATTCTAGTGATTGTCCCAGTGGTGTGAAGATACGCTTTTGGAAATTGTTCGTGTTGTTGCGTGTATTGTTGTTAGGTCCAGGATTCATGTTTTTGCCTTGATTATCATTTGTGTTGTTTGTGTTGATTTGTCCTTGATCAGTGTTTTGCGTATATGTGTTAGCACTGGGAGTAGCATTTTTAGCATTTTTCGTGTTCTGAGGATTGCCAGATAATGCAAGCACTGGTTGTTTCGATTTAGGATCATGTGGTTCATTGTTGCCTTTGTTTTTGTTTCAAGTCCAAAATCGAGATTTGTCAAAGTTGGTGTTGTTTTGGTTATTGTAGTTTGATGAATTTGTTCCTTCCTTGTAGAATTTGAGTGTTCCCTTTTTGACACATGCTTCCTCCACTTGAATGCCATTTTCAATCAATTTAGCGAAAGATGGTATGCATTGAAGTTTTAGTCTGTAACTCATCTCGCCATTCAAGTTATCAATGAAGATTTCCATTTTCTCCTTTTCAGGAATATCTCGAGGATATCTGGAGACCATGCGTCTCCAACGTTGAAGAAATGTCATGAATGTTTCATTGTTCTTTTGTTTGGTGTTGCAAACATCTAGCATGGTTATGGCATGTTGGATGTTGTAGGAATAGTGGGTAATGAATTTGTTAACCAATTCATCAAATGATCTAACAGGCGGCGAAATTTTGGCTAACCATTCCATAGTTTGCCCTCCCAAGCTTCTGGGGAATAACCTCATCAAATAGGTGTCATCATGAGCAAATTCTAGGCTCAGTGTGCAAAATTCTTGAACATGATCTCTGGGATCACTTTTCCCATCATATTTATCAAATTTGGGAACGTCTGAGTTTGGAGGAAAAGGCACCATGTTCAAGCTTCTGTCAAATGGATAAGGACAGATTTCGTTTAAAGAGTACCGCACTGTTGTCCCTTGTTGCATATCCTGTATTTGCCTTTGCAACATTTGCATTTGTTGAGTAAGAGCAATCAAGGGTGCATTATCTTGCCGAGGGAAGAGTTCTTCCCTTGTAGTTGTTCTTAACTGAAAAGGTGTAGTAAATGGTATGTGTTGTTCTGGAGTTTCAAGTTCAGGTATTCGCATTTCTGGTATACGTTGCTCTGGAATGTGTTGTTCAAAGTTATGTTGTTCAGGTATGTGAGTTTCTTCTTCTCGGTTTTGTTCTTGAGATGTATATTGTCGAGATCCAGTTTGAAAAAGATTTGGGTCGAAATCTTCAGGAAGTTTAATGCCTTTGCTTGTGAGCATCAACAGATATTTTTCCTTGTCATTTTCCATGAGCTTTTCGACAAGTTTTTGGAAGGAAGGATTTTCTTGACATTCCCAAAGAAGTGCGTCAGTAATTTCAGGGTCTTCTATGGGTGGAACTTCAAAAGGATTTGATAATCTGCGATTCATACTTGATTCTGCGTGTGTCTCGCTTTGTTTATCTCGTTGAGAGCGAGTAACAGGCATTTTAATAGAAGCTTTCAGTGATGAAAGGTACAAAAGCCTCCTTGATGTGTCGTTCGGGCGTTGGTGGTTCTGGTCGAGATGGGTTATATGTGATGCACTCGTCGGGCAAGAATGCTGGATTAAATTTTCCGCCGCGGTTTATAGTTTGATTAAAAGCAAACTTTTGACAGTATGCTCTTGTCTTCAAGGGTTCCTTGTCAAATTCGCTAGATTTGTTTTGGATATAATGTTTGACGTGATGAAGGAATACCCGATGAGATTTGAAGAGTTGACGATTGATGTATAAAAACTTATTTCGCTTGATGAATTTGGAAAAACTAGGTTGTTGTTTCTTCAACGTGATGTTACGATAGAGGTTCTTTATTCTCAGAATAAGGGGATTAGTCATGGAAGAGTGATCAATGATTTCCTTTGATTGGTTTGGATTCAGTTGATTCTTGTTTTTGGAAATTTCAAACCTTACTTTATCAGAGTGAAGGCTGCCCCTTCACGATAAAGTGTGTCAAATGATATGGATAAAAGCTTCCCGATCTGGAAACTAGATTTGACAATTTGAAAATTTTTTAGACAAGTGTTTGTGAGATAAAAATCCGTAAGATGTTAAAGGATTTAATTGATATTGATGATGAAAATTTTCTGGATTATGATAGGAGAGACGTCCTCTATTGTGCGATTCGTTTCAGATTCTGACAACTTTGTTTGACACAAATTTAGCTTGAGAAAAGTTTTCAATGGTTTGTTTTTGTCACTCTGGTTTGATAAAAGATGAATTTTTTATGAAACGGTCTTTTAAAATGTTTTTGAAATTTTCAAAAATTTTCCAGTTTTAACTCTCTGTTTTCGGCTTTTGATCACGCGCTAGAACAGAGATTATATGCGCTACTGAATTTCTTTGATGCGCTAAAATATTCAGCACACGTGCTAATCTGCCCCTAGACACGCGCTAAAATTTGATTTTTTTGGAAAATGACGGTCTAACAGTTGAAAAGTTTATGCGCTATCTTGGTTCTTACAAGCGCTAACTGTCCAGCCGTATGCGCTAAATTTTGATTTCCATGCGCTTAGTTGTTTCTTTCACGCGCTAAAATTTAGGCTGTTGAAAATTGCTGTTAAGTTGTTTGGAAAAGCTACGCGCTATACTGGGCCTGCCAAGCGCTAACTGTTTGAGTGAATGCGTTAATTTATTTACGCCACGCGCTAAGATGTTGCTGCCACACGCTAAAATAGGATTGTTGTGGAATTTGTTCGTAAAATCTACATGCTATACTGGGCCTACCACGCGCTAACTATTTTGTTTTATGCGCTAATTATGGATACCTACGCGCTAATATGTTTCTGAGACGTGCTAGACTGTGTTTCGGATGCGCTAAAGGATTATATACTGTTTTACCTCAGGATTAAAACGCTACTGTTTTAACTGCACGCGCTAATTTGATGTTTGGATGCGCTAATAGAAGTGTTCCACGTGCTAAGATGTTGCTCTTATGCGCTAGACTGCCCTGATTTTTCTGTTTAGGAAATTGTTTTGTGAATTTTGAATTTTGTTGAGAAATTTTCAAGTGTGATGGATGATTTTCTGAAATAACAAATGTAAGCACGGCACACAAAGTACAATCATTTTGCTGAATCTAACAGAAAGTGTATATTCTTGCGAGGATGTGTTCAAATCCCCAATGTTTTAACAGGTTTGGATACAAGTAAGACACTTCAGAAAGACTCTTTATTTAAGGGTCATAAATAACATCATAGCCCACTAGTTTCAATACTCCGTTAGCTCAAACAGCCATGTCACCCCCTAGAGGGCACCCATTTTTTTGCCTTTTGCCAAAAGTTAACCCAAAGTGAATTGTTTCACAATTGAGTAGTTATCTTGGGAGATATAAGGTGAGTAATCTTGGGGGTGGATTCTTCCCCACCCTTGCACTATGATGTTACAAATGTTTGGTTACTGACTCGGCTCAAAGTTTCTAATTCTATGGTTCGTAATCAAGCTTCCCGTTCGGCCGTCAGTGATAAACTCCCTTAGGAGGCTTCCCAACCTTTAGAACAAAGGCTTTACGTATCTCGAGGATACTGGGGGAAGGCTAATCACTGCGCGCAACTGTTGAAAAGGACTTTCATCACTTTCCACATTTGATTATAGTGGGTTGGAAATCTTGGTGTCAAAGTCGTTCCCCACTTAGGTCATTCCCTTCACACTGACCATAAACGGCTTTAAGAGTTGATTGCAACTCCTCGGGAAGGCAGGCCTGCTAAAGGATGTATATACTTTGAAATAACTGAAAGCGGTAAGAGTGGTCCGGATTTTTGATCACCCAGTTAAGGGGAGAGCATATACCTTCCACTTTCGAGACAAAGCAAACAAAGATTCTTTTTAAGCCTCCAATTTAGTGATTTGCTAACCTATGTAGAGATGTTGCTCCACAAAAACATGATGTTCTTTTTAATCTTTAAAAGAAAGATTTTCTAATCTAGAAAAATAGAAATGGTCAACAAAGCAAATTTTTTGTTTTGGAGGTCAACAAAAGAAATCATTTTTTTGTTTTTGTAAAAATAAAATTTCTCGCTCTTCTTGCAAGAAACCGTTAGAATCCTGCAACCAAAAAGATAAAATGTCAGGTGATTTGGGGGACTTCTACAAGTCTAAAATTTCAATTTGGTTACAACAATTTTTATTTTTTTTGTTTTTGATGTGCTACAGAACAAACTGTACGCGCTACAATATGATCCAGATGCGTTATACTTGTGTTTCTCTACGCTATTCTGTTACTGGGATGCGCTGCTCTAGATGTTGGAAGCGCTATTTTGTGTTTTTCTTTTCCCGCGGTCAATTCTGCAGGAAAATTTTAAATCTGATGCGCTACTCTTTGGGTTTTAAGCGCTGGATTATGTATTACAGGCGCTAAAATGGGGATTGGATGCACTAATCTGTTGGGTCGATGCGCTACTCTGTCTTATGCCTGCGTCGAGACCTACAGGAAAAATTGTTAAACAACATCATGCGCTAAGAAAAGGTCTTCACGCGCTAAAACAGAGAGCCCACGCACTGAATAGTAGGCTAGAAGTGCTAGACTGTTAAGCGGATGCGCTAATGTATGTTTTCGATGCACTGATTCCTGTTTCCCACGGACCTACAAAAGTGATCAATTTAAAAAACCGATTTGTTATTTGGGGTCGAGCCCCACGGTGGGCGTCAGAAATGTATGCGGGAAAAGTGGGCTGATAAAACTCAATATGTGAAAATATTGTAAAAATACTAGTCCACACACACACAGGACTTCTTGATGCAAGCTATGGAGTAACGTAGTGTTACTCAGCTTCCCAAGGAGGGTCCCATGGTTCTCTATCTCACAATGTCCCTCAAACCAATGTTTTTGCTCTCAGATCACTGAGCAAAATGGTTTAGGGATGGCAAATATGAGAACGAGAGATGCTTTTGATTGATTTTAGTATGAGATGTGTTGTAAACTATGTATGATGTTAAAATGCAATAAACTAAATGATAAGATGACAAGATTAGTATGAATACTATCCTAGAATACTATATTTAGTCTATAATTGAATTAAAATGATAAAGAAAGTAATCTAAGCATGCATATTAGTCTAATTTATGATCTAAAAGAGGCTAAATGAAGAGCATAAAGATGATGAAAAAGCTTGAAAGTATTTGAGCATAAGTGTGATGCTTCAAATTTGAAAGATGATTTTTTAAGAATGGAGGAATGAGGGCTCTATTTATAGCACAAACAGGGCAATGGATGGTCAAGATTGAAAGGTTTAATCAAGGGCCAGGTTTGAAAGTTGGGGATCCATGTGCACAATTGGCACCAATAAAATGGTGACAAGTGTCAACATAGGACTGGGTTGAGAAAAGAGGTTGGAGGCATTAAAGGCCTGAGAAGACCTCATGGTTATCTAAAGGCTAAGGGTCAAATCTAAGTTAGGCTTACCCACTGGATTAAGAGTTAATCCAAGGATAAACCTTTGTGCAAATGATTAAGAGATAATCATGGTCAAAGCATTAATGGCCTGATGAGACCCTTGGGTTGGATAGAGGTTGAGTCAAAACAAATGTTTTAACCATGTGGGAAGGTTTGAATTAACCATTAATGGTTATTGGAGACTTTAGGGATTAAGTGGTTGAAGGTTGGAAGCCTTTAATGGTTTTCAAAGACTTTAAAGGTTTTAGTGGTTGAAGGTTGAAAACCTTCAATGGTTATCAAAGACTTTAAGGTTTTTGAGAAGTGACTTCCCTTTGCTTAGGGATGTGACAAAGTTTAGAGGAGGGTTAGGTTAATTAGAAGCAATTAGAAGATTCTAGAAGGGATTAGAAAGGGGTTTGGGATTTTGCAAGTGGATGGGGGGGGGATAATAGGATTTAATTTGAATTAAATGATTTTATTCAATTTGGTTGCAATTTGGAGAAATTAAATAAATATGATTTATTCAATTTAGGATAACTATTTAATTAAATTTTAATTAAAAGTGGATAGGGGGATTTAATTGAATAAAATGATTTATTCATTAAATGGGTATAGTGAATTTAATTTAAATAAATTGAGTAACTTATTTAATTAAATAGAGGAATGTGGATAATTTAATTAAATTGGATTTAATTAAATAGAGAAATGAACATAAAATATTCATTTAGGAATATGGTCATTTTTATACGTCTACAGGTTGCATTCTTCTTAAAATGGCTTTTTGTTTGCATGTGTTTGAATGTAATGTTGGTGTAAAAGATTTGCTTCTTTGCTTGTTCTTTTGGGAATTTCATTTGGTATTTTGTGTTATGTATTGTATGTGTTTTTGGGAGTCATCAAGACCTCTTACTCTTGGGAGAGAGGAGGATCTTGTGGGTGGTAGCAGTGACAGCCCTCGAGTGAGAGACTCTCATTATGAGAGTGATCACAAGGGATTTTGTGTGACCCTTGATGCATGGCTTGTTTGTGCAATGGGGGTCATAAGGAGAGAAATAAGGCATGAATGCCTTGGGGGGGCATAAGGATTTAAGGGGTTTCTATACTTGATGTATTTGGTTTTCCATGAGGTGGCTACATTTTCTTTTTCATACTTGCAGTTCTCCTCAAGGTAATTGGTCCACTACCACCCTTAAAAAGGTCATCACCAAGGTGTGGTGCAGTGTAGCCGGGATGGGAGTGTGTTTGTATTTGTGTGCATTCTATCCTTTGTGTTTGCATGTTTGTTTCCCATCTAGGGCTTGGTTCTCCGAGCTCAGGGGTGGCTACCAGTTAGCCTAGGTTGGGAGGTGAGCACTCCATGGTCATATCCTTGATCTTATTTGCAGGTTGTTGAAAGAAAGGGATTAGGACAAGTGGAAGTTTGATGGAGTTATTTGTTGCAGAATCCATTTGGAAATATGTAATATTCTGATTTAAAATGTCCTCATTTGAGTGACCTATTTGTATAAAGTCTATAGTGTCTTTTAAAGTAATTCCTAGAAATGTAATAGTTTACTTGCTATATTGCAAAAGAAGAAATGAATAAATCTGGATTCAGTTTTCTAAAGTGTTGTTTTTTGAATTTTAATGATTGTTGTGTAGATTAAAAATGTGGGAAAACAACTGAATTTATTTTACCCCTATATGCTTGTGAAATAAATCCAGGGAATAAAGAAAGAATTTAATGATTGTATGCATGTTGCTTTGAATGAGAATATTGCAGTTTAGTCTTCCCAATTGCATGATCTAAGTTTATGGATTCTAGATAATTATAGTTGCAGAAAATAAAATTTCATAATTAATTGCAGAAATAAAATCTAAAGTATTTTTTAACTATTTCTATAGTTTTAATTTAATAAATTCTAGATTTATTAAGTTGCTATTAAATTTATTGTTTTCTGAAATTTACTTAGTTGCAGAAATAGAAATCTAGAGTAAATAGATAATTGATTTAAATAGTTTCATAGTCCTATAATTGTTGTTTTAAGTTCAATAAATTTTGTTAATTACTTTTGTGTAGAAAGTAAATCTGAAGTTAAAAAGGCTATCTATATTTTTTATTTTTTTTTAAAAACAAACAATATTTATATAGTGCGGTATAAATTTATTTAAATCTGCCATTATTTAACTAGAGGAAATAAACCTATAGTTATCTACTTTTTTTTCTATCTCAGATTTTAGCAAAATCATATTCATGCCTAAAATAATAAACAGTGATCAAAATCTGGATACTTAAATTAATTTGTCTCAGGTTTTTTTTTTTTAAGTAAATGTTTTTAACTTTAATATATATTCGCAAGATAAATTTGGCCTAAGCATTATACATCAATTATGTAAAAATATATATATAAAATAATAATAATAAATAAACTACAAAAAAAATAAAGCGAGGAGGTGTAAAACCTTGGCCGAACCCACTATGCTTTGCACAGGGATCGGTAGCGCCTCCCCACTGTGCATCGCACAGTGGTAAGCAGCGCCTCCCACTATGCAAGGCATAGTGGACGGCGACGCCTCCCACTATGCAATGCACAGTGGATGGCGACACCTCCCACTGTGCAAGGCATAGTGGACAGCGGCACCTCCCACTGTGCAATGCACAGTGGTCGGCGGGGTTGAGCCCACTGTGTATTGCACAGTGGAAGGCGTCGGTCACGCCGTCCCCCCACTTCAATTGCTTCCTCCTCCGCCATGGCTGCCTAGCCCGTGGATGTTCGATTCAGCCCTGTTAAAAAAAAGGGGTTAATAAAAAAAAGGATAACAGTATAAAACCCTAGCCCGGGTAGGGTTAGGGTTATGATATTTGAATTAATAAAAAGAAATTTTAATCTTAGAAAGATTTTATAATGTAAATCCCTAAATTAGGGTTTGCATGGGTTGGACTTAATAAAATTGGAAAGAAAACATTATATTGAATTTAAATTATATATTTCAATATATGTGTTTATATTTATAATTATAATTATCTACATACACATATTTGTAAATAAGAATTAGAAAGTTGAAGTTTAAAAAAAAAGGAAAACAGGCCTATAGGATAAAATATATATTTAATGTAGTTTTTTTTTTTTTAAATAAGTAAAATCTAGTGGGCAAACAGTATTTATTTAATCAGTCTAAGGGTATTTCAATAAATAGTAATTTAATTGTCTTCTTGGATATAGGTTTTGAAATTTAAAACCTATGGGACGTATTTTTGCCATGGGCTTAATTATATCTTAGTTAAACTTATTTGAGCACATCTTAAGTTTGGATTAAATTGGATTAACTTTAGTAAATTTTAATTATGGACTAGAGGGGTGCTAGGAGAATAAATTTAATTAGCGTTCAAAAAAAAAATCATTTAAAAGCCATCCATGATTAATATTTCCCGCATAAATTAATTATCTTATTAAATTCGAGTAGACATTAAAACCCTTCAATTGGAATTCCACAAATGGAGCTAGTAGATAAAGCTAATCCAAATATTGTTAAGACAAAACATGTTGTAGCATTTTATATTTGTCGATTTAATGCTTTTAAAAGTTATGTTTTAAAAAAAATATATCCCGTTCTTGCCCTAAATTTTGGGCATGACACATCCTCATAACTGTGAACTCACCAAGCACCTAAATTCAAATCAGCTTATTGATTATCTATGCCTTTCTCACCTCAAGTCAGGCACGCGCGCGTGTGTGTGTGTGTGTAATTTATTATCTATCAGTATAAAAGTATTCATTTCCATTCATTTTAGACAACATGCATGTGTGTGTGTGCATGCATGTGTGCACGTGTGTATGTGTGTGTGTGCATGTGTGTGCACATGTGCATGGTAATTTATCATTTATCAATATAAAAGTATTCATTTTCATTCATTTTAGACAACATGCATTCAATTATCTCTCATTCTAATAAGATTTGAAAGGTCAATGAATCATAATGTACATGGATTTGGTGCTTAAAAATGAGTCACATATCTAATTTATAGGAAAATTATTTATTGTAAGTCATTAAATTAACATCCCTACTTGGCTTGACATAACAAAAAATAGTGAGAGCCATCAAATTGGAGATTTTTTCCAAAAGATAAATGGTTAAAAATGTGAAGTAGAACAATATAAAAATGTATATGAAAAATAAACTTGACAACAAGCTCACGAAAGGTTTCTTAGATGTGTGTGTGTGTGTGTGTGTGTGTGTGTGTGTGTGTGTGTGTGTGTGTGTGTGTCTATATTGAGTCATTTAAGAATTTTAAAATATGATCATAAGATGTGTTCTTTCATTTTGCATTTATATATCTATTGAACATGTATTTATATGTTCTCATTTACAAAGTTTGATTTTTTTGTGTTTATTTGACATAGATTTTTCATATAAAATTTGTTTGAGTGTGTTTTCTTAAGAGTTCTATTACATTTTTAATAAAATAATTCATCAATATAGTATTCTCTAATCAACATTTTTTTAATCAAAATCATTATTTTTCAATGCATGTATTATTAAACATTATTAAAATAAATTCAATTGTGTAAATTATTAAAGTATTTAATTTTAAAATCACACAAGTTTTGGAAGTCCAACTATACTATTATTTGTGATTGAAGGGATACAAATGCATACTTTAGAATTTACGTCTTCTTTATATATTTTTTTACAAAGATAATAAATACTTAGCCCTAACATGAATTTTGCCTCATTTAGTTCATAACACCTATTAGTAATCTAACATTACAAACCATGTTAGGATGTTCAATTATACAATCAAAAAAATTTAGCCACCTTGAACTAGATTGTTTTGTGGAATATTGGCCACCAAATTTAAATTCACCTTTTCATGCCCAAAAGTCAAAACTTTCACAAAATATTCAATCACATTGTATCTCATGGCATATGACATTTGAATCTCTCTATCAACTAATCAATAACAAAATATAAATCTAATTTGAAAAAAAGAGTCAATTCTTTACACTACCTTGTTTAGCATTTTTGTTACACCTTATTCTTTTTTCTGGTGCTTGAATTTCATTAATGATTGCCAAGGAATCATATTGAAGTAAGTCCTACAATACTTTTAATCATGGAAAGAAATCAAAAGAAGTACAAAAGATATATGTAAGTGAGGGCTAAAGACTTACATCAATAAAGGAGCAAACCACAAGTGACCTTCAAAAGTGACCTTCAAAATAAAGAAAATATCATCTATTGTCTTTGTTTCTTCAAATTCTTCTTTCATGCCTTTAATAGATGCTTCATGATTTAGTTCAAATGAAAAATATGATATATCTTCACTTATGGTGTTTAATTTAAATATTTACAAAGTTGTCCCATTCATTCCCTTTTCTTCACATTCTTAGCTTCATTCTCCTTTGATATTTATCTTTGGTTGTTTCCTTGGAATATGTTGAATTATAAATCAATAATGAGTAATACATGGAGATAAGTTGAATCATGATATGATAAAGAATCAAACCACAATTAAAAACAAAAAGATAATGCACAATTAAAACCACACATGACACCACAAGATCACATCAATCAACCACATAGATGTATACAGAAATTAAAGCACTTACATTCATAAGATGATATATAAAAATTATTTTTAATATAAACATGAATCTATAACATATCAGTATAACAAAATCTTTTTGTGATGGTTGTTTCAATCATGTTTGGATCTATAGCTCTTCACCCCCTCTATCTCCACATCTCTCTCACCTCTCTATATAGCATTTCCTTCCTCTATCATTGTCTTCCTATCTCTCCTTCTCTCTCCCCCTATCCATATAATTGTCTCTTCTATCTCTATCTATCTCCGTCCTCTTCCCTATATCCCTATTTATCTTCCTTTATATCTCTATCCCCAATATATATCTCCTTACCCCTCTCTCTTTCTCTCCCTCTCTCTTAATACGCAAAACAATAGAACATTTTTTTTACGATTGACCTCACACACCTTTTTAGGGTACCCATTGCACACTAAGGTGCAATTGCTAGTTAATTGCATCCTATCTTCCCGCCATTCTGCAATTGCCTTTGGAATATTTTCTTACGCTATGCAAGATAGTGAAAACAAGAAGATTTAAAATAAACTATCCCCTCCCTTTTCATTTGTATAGGGCCCACTGCATTTCGTCTGTTTTCACATAATTGCTCTTATAATGTCCTTTTTTAAATTAAATTCAGTTCTTTTTTTTTCTTACTTTCCCTCCCTTTTTTATGATTTAAAGTAATTTATATCTTATCATTGTTTTTATCAATGATGGCATATTTAAATCATTCTTGAATAAAATGATTTTGAAACCTTTTCATTACCTGATTTTCTAGTCAATGAACAAAACAACATTAATAACCCAAGTCAATAATGTTGATATTTAAATCATTAAAATGTTTTATAAACATATTTCAAAAATCAATTTTAGTTGCCCTTATCACTCTCATATGCATGATGCATGTCGACCTCATTATGGACTATATGTTGGGCTCTACCCTTGTGGGAGCCACATTTCAACCCCACATACAGCATGAAATTTTGAAATATGAAGTTCTACTTGAATTTAAAATTATAATAGCATCCCTTTTTGATGCAAACATGAATTCACAGTGGATGCAACTTTAGGGTTTTTATTAATTTTTCTTATTTAGGAAACCCTAAATTTTGCAAAAGTTTAGGGTTCCAATAGAGTCAAGATGTCATACTTCCAAGAGATCATGAGTTAACTTTCAATTAGGATATAAATTAACTCAATCAAGTGAGACTTGGGTGACCCTTGATTAGAGAAAAGGGACATCTAATTACCATCAAATAAGAATTGGTGAGTGAGTGGCAACTTTTTATGATCTCAAATTAAGAATGGTGCAAAACATTATTGGCTATCTAGGTGAGATATATAGTACGCTAAGTAAAATTAATAAAATGGGTGCAACATTAAACCAAGATATAGATTATCATGGGTGAATAAAATATTGCACCAAAAATAGCAATAATTATAAAAAAATTAGGATATTAAAATAAGTATTTCCAAATTTTGTGGCGAGGGTGTGATATCTATATGTAAAGATGTTATAGAACAACAAAGTGATATTGACTTGAAAAATGTGGTAGGAACCTAAATTCGATTTCACCAACACATAAAGTGTGCTAGCATCCTAGTACATTATTTTTTAGAAAATAAATCCCTTTATAAGAGTTTACAACATTCTTTGGTCAACAAAAATTGACCTTAAGCAAACAAGGAATCAACAAAATGAATTTTCAAATGACTCAAACATCAATTTTGATGTATAATAAAAATTCTATCAATTGTAGAAACATCAATTAACTCAAAACACTCTTTGAACCAGTGGGATCACATCCTCGTGGTTGCATTGTCGAGGTATTAACACCTCCAATATTTGACTCTTGCGAAATTAACCATACCTTACTCCTTATAACTCCCTGCTCGTGCATTACACCAAGCCTTCCACCTTATCCCTCCATATTTCTAATGCCTCCTTACACCACCCCTTATCACTCCACGGGGCCTCTAACTCCTTCATGCGACTAATAGGTTCATCATTGGACTGCAGGGAAGCGCTAGCGTGGGTACCACCGTGGATTGCACCAATCTTCTTGCTATGCACGCCAAACACACGATGTCGTTGATCTGTCATTAACATCATACTGGGATGACTTATAGAGATTCGACCTCAAGATTTTGCATGAATGCAAATCGCAACATTACTGTTGCGTTACGGGATTAACCCCCATTTTATTTATTATTTTCAATATATTAATAATTGCTAGATTAAAAATAAATTACTTTTGTTTCTATTCTTTTTCATTTATACAATTCAAATTAATTAATCAATTGAAACAAACAATACATACAATTTATCAAATAACTTGATCCATTCAAATAATAAAATATAAAAAATATAGACTAATAAACCAACAAAACAATTATAAAATCATTCACCTAAGAGTTAAATAAACTTGCTTAAAGCCACTACCTACTATAATTGTGAAATTGCAAAACTTTTACACTTTCCTATCAAAATATAAACCTGCAATATTTGTCATATTAGCAAACTTCTTATCTTTCTATTATAATTTATTTTTTTCAACCATCTGAAACTATAAAAGATATTTTTTTAAAGTAAAACTGTCTCGTCTGTTGATTTTCGCTTTTCTCATTATCACCATTATCGTATCCTCCATGTCATGCATTTTCGAGGTGATTAAAATAGGTATGGAAATGGGTCCACCTCTCCATTTCTGACGTGGTGAAATCATATGCCCCTCCAACTGTAATAAAATATTTTTTTGATGCCGAACCTTTGGACAATGGACTTTTTAAATGTGATTAATTTTTTTATAACAATTTGACTCTCTAGCACAATATTTGGCTTACGATTTTGTAAGTAAAGAAATTCCAAAAAATATTAATGGAGAATTTTGGTACGTATGGTGATTAACCCCACCACCTTTTCATTATTTAAAAAATTTATAAAAAAATTCCTTTGATTATATGTTGTGAGTGTAAATTTAATAATTTCCACATTTTCAAGTTTGGGCTTTTCCCGTTATTTTTATATTTAAATCTTTTTATTTTATTTTTTTTATTTTTAAAGATTTTAATAATTAATATATTATAATATATAAATAATTAATATATGTTATAATATATAATTAATATATTATTCGTTTCATGGAATGTTAGGGGCTTAAATGCCCCTAACAAGCAGAGGTTAGTCAAACGTTGTCTATCCTCTTTTAACCCTGAATTAGTTTTGCTTCGAGAGACTAAATTGGGAGATGTAGACTTAGCTTCCTTTGGTAATCATTTAGGCTTTAGGCAGATTACAGGAACCCTGGGTATTGGGGCCTCTGGAGGTCTAGCTATCATCTGGGATCCTCGAAGTATCCTTATTTCTCCCCTGGTATCTAATCTTAACTGGATGAGTGGGAGAGTAACTTGTCTCAAGAACAATTTAGACTTTGTCATTGTAATGTGTATGGGCCAATCCTTAATGATGACAAAAAAAGAGTCTGGGAGGAAATTGAGGATTTCACAAACTCCCTCAGTCAGGTATGTTTTATAGGTGGGGATTTTAATGCAATTCTGCATCAACATGAGAAGCAGGGAGGATTAGGCATTAATGTTAGGGCCTCTCTAGATTTCATTGATTGGATCCATAGGAGTGGTATGCTAGAGATCAATATGGTCAAGGATGCCTTTACTTGGAATAACCACAAGCTAGGATTTAGCAACGTTACAGAGAAACTGGACAAGCTCTTTGTTTTGGGAAGTCTTATCAACTTTCCCTTCACCCTAGAAGCCTCAATTTTACCTTTTTCAGGATCGGACCACTTCCCCATTTCACTAGATATTCAAGGGGAAGCTAGCCCTAAGAGATGTCCTTTTAAGTTTGAGAATATGTGGCTTAAAGATGATCATATCCTGGAGCTCCTAAAAGAGTGGTGGAATGGGGCCATGGTCTCAGGGTCTAGGATTTTTAAGGTTGTTAACAAACTTAAGATTATCAAGTAGAATCTCATTCAATAGAATAGGGAGTGCTTCGACAATATCTTTGATAAGAAAGCTCAGGTGGAAGTTGAGTTGGCAGAAGTTAATGAGCAAGTGATGAGATTTGGGATGGATGAGTCTTTGTTTCTCAAAGAGAAGAAAATTATGGCGGACCATGAATCTATTCTTGCCAAAGAAGAAGTCTTTTGGAAACAAAAATCTAGTGAGTCCTAGTTGGAGGGGGGTGATAATCTGAGGTGGTTAATCCTATTATCATTGCGAAAGAGGTTGTTGATTTATTTTCCCTTCTCTTAACCTTGTATTGGAGCCCTCACAACTCAGACCAATACATGTTTATCAAGAGCATCCCTAGTCTTTTGAACAAGGAACATTCTGATGTTCTTAATGCCAAAATTTCTCTAGCAGAAGTTGAATCTGCTCTTAAGCAGATGAGCCCAGATAAATCCCTTGGGTCGGATGGCTTTCCTACTAGCTTCTTCCAAGTATGTTGGCCCTTTCTCGGTGAGGAATTTACGATAGCTCTAGAAGGAATGAGAAACTTGGGAAACATCCTCAAAGAAATCAACAACACCTTTTTGGCCCTTATCCCTAAAAATGAAAAACCAAAGTGTTTTGATGAATTCCAACCTATAGCCCTCTGCAATACTATTTATAAAATTTTCACCAAAACTTTAGCTAATAGGCTTCAAAAACTCCTCCCCATGTTGATCGGTGAGGAACAGACAGGCTTTGTCCCTGGGAGATCCATTTATGATGGGGTCATTATAGCTCAGGAAGCTATCCACTCTGTCCAGAAAAATGGGAACCCTAGTATGCTCTTAAAATTAGATATTAGAAAATATTATGATAAGGTGAACTGGAGATTTCTATGTAGATGCTTAGAAGCCTTTGGCTTTCCAGCTACATGGATCAATCTAATTTTTGAATGTATATCTACGCCTAAATTCTCCATTTTGATCAATACTACCCCTAAAGGGTTTTTTTAGCTCTTCTAGGGGTTTGAGGCAAGGTGGCTGAAGCATTGGGTAGATTGATCTCCAGAGCTAGGGAGGCTAGCCAGTTGACGGGGATTAGAATTACTAGTAACCTAGATCCTATAACACATCAACAATTTGTTGATGACACTATGCTTTATGGATGTAGAAATCTTAGTGAGGCCCAAGCTTTCAAGCTTATCTTGGATTCATACTCTAAGGCCTCTGGTCATGAAATCAATCCGACTAAGTTTGCAGTCTTCTTTTTTAATACTCAAGCTAGTGTTCAAACTAGCATATGTGATATTCTGAATTTTAATCTAGGCAGCCTCCCTTGTAAATATCTTGGACTGCCCTTGGATAAGGGATCGGGTTCTTCTAATTTGTGGGATGGATTAGTTGATAAGATCAAAAATAGGATAGTAACCTGGAAAGGCAGATGGCTATCCTCTGTGGGTAGAGATACATTGGTTAAATCGGTTCTAGCAGACATACCTATCTATTAGCTATCATGTTTTAGCCTACCTCAGTCAAAAAAGGAAGTGGTAAATACACATCTTAGATCCTTCTTTTGGCAAGGGATTGAAGCAAAGAAACGTATCTCCCTGATGGCCTGGGATAAGATTTGTAGGCCCAAGTCTGCAGGGGGTTTGGGGATTAAGGATATTAAAGTTCAGAGCAGGGCGTTAGGAGCTAAATTAGTATGGAAAATGTTTAGGTCTCCTCATCTAAAATGGGACCAAATGAACTTTCATAAGTATCTTCAAGGTAGAGACCATATGAGCCTCTTTAGAGATCCCTCACCACTGAGAGGCTCCCGTATTTGGAACTTTATGATGGATTGTAAGAATATCATCTTGGACAAACTGACTTGGAATCTGGATAAGGGTGATAAATCCCTCTTCTAGTCAGACTCTTGGGAGGGTTTTCCATCCCTTCAGCATCAGGCTAATTTGGAGTCTTCTAGAGCACTTCTTGTATCTATTTGGGGTTGTATGTTAAGGATTATATCTCTCCCTTAGAGGGTGACTTAGCTATGGGCTGGTCTTGGAGATCCCTTGATCAGGTAAATATCCCGGCTAAGGAAAAACTACCGCTTCAGGATATTCTTGAGAAAAGGATGGTCGCTTTCAATTTAGGGCCTGATTCTTTGATCTAGGATGGTTCAAAATCAGGGGAATATTCCTCCAAAGATGGTTATAATGCCCTCCTTAATCAACAACTCTCCTTGGTCACCACAGTCCCTATAGCCTTGTGCTGGGATAAGATGTGTCTGCCCAAGGCTGGGGTCTTCTCTTGGTTAGCCCTCTAGGGAAATATTCTCGCAACAAATAAATTTAAAAAGATGAGCTATGAAGGTCCAAGTAGATTCCCTTTGTGTGAAGGGGTGGATGAAGATACAGATCATATCCTTCTCAACTACAACTATGCATCTAAATATTGGCTATGGTTGTGCAATAAATTAGGATGTTCCTCTACCCTCCCTTACTCCATCCTAGGAATGTTTCAAGCTTGGCCAATCCTTTTTAAGAATTCCCTTTATGGAGGGTTGTGGATCTTAGCTCCCTCTCTGGTTATCTGGGAACTTTGGAAGGAACGCAATAGGAGGCTCTTTAAGGATAAGAAGATGAATTAGTCCCTTTTAGTAATTAAAATAGAAGCTTCAATAGTAGATCTTTTAAATAGAAGAATCTCTAAATTCCTCAACACTCTCTCTAAAATGACCTATCGGGATGTAAAGATGAGAGGGAGATGGTTTGGCTTGAGGATCCCTCCCTTCATTGGTATTGGTAGCTCCAAAAATCAAGAATTGAGGAATGCTTGTAAGTGGATAGCCACTAAAAGGGGATGATTTAAGTTAAACTGTTATGGAGCATCACATGGTAATCCAAGAACTGGAGGTATTGGGTGTTGTCTACATGAAAAAGTAGGAAAGGAATTGGCTAGGGAATCTAAACCCATAGGGATTGTGTCTAACAATAGGGCTGAAATTTTAGCCCTCATTGAAGGTCTCCTTCTTTGCCAAAATAGAGGCATCCGCAAATTTTCTATTGAAGGAGACTCGGCCATTATCATAAATGCCCTTAGAAAAGGATCCCTTTGTGATTGGAAGCTTAATGCTCTCTTGGCTAGAGCTCTTTGTCTCCTATTTTTTTTTGAGAAATTATCTTTCAACCATATCTATCGAGAAGGTAATTCTAGAGCGGTTGCACTAGCTAATTCCAGAGCTAATGGTCAGTTTATAAGTTAATAATAGAATCCTTTCTCTGATTATTGCCTCGTGTCTTATAAGATTTTGTGACTTTTAGTATGCAGTTGTTTATAGGGATATGCATATTTATATAGACATGCATTCATATATATCATTACTACTAAAATATATATGCATGGATATATAGGTATTAATATTTATATAGATATTGTATACTAAAAGGAATAAAATATTATGAGTCTCTTTAGAGTCCGCCTTATCTTCTTTTCTAGCCTTTTAGTCACAATATAGACTATTTTATCTTAAGCTTTAGCCATATTTTAGAGGAAGTTGCATCCCTTTTTTGGATGTCCTTTGTCAGCAACTCCCCTCAATTAGTACCAATATGACGGTATCCTAGTAATCATGATGTGACTCTCCTTCTGCAATTGAAGGCAAATTATATTTTGCTTGTATGCATTGAGGTGGCGGTAATTATTACTTAGACCATTGAGATCGCTCCAATCGCATCCTGACCCTTCGATAGCGATCATCTACTTTTATCTTACATTCCTCTATGACAAGATGAGTTGTATATCATGAAGCATTAAAACTCCTGCTCTATTTAGCTCGTTTGGTCGGGGTCTTAGCTTATCTTCCATTTAGCTCTGATGGATACCCCGCTGAGACTTCTAGGGCTCAAATGACATATGGCCTTTGTAAGGGAAATCAAAGAGGAGAGATTGAAGGGAATTTTGGTTCATTTGAATCCCCTGGTTATTGGAGCTGTTATGAAAACTTTGGGGAGGAATTATATTTTAAATGAGGACCAAACCAGAGCTAATCCAGACATTGCAGCGATGTTCTTGGCAGTAGCTATGCATCTTGAGAAAGATAGAATTGTAGTGATGAAACTCTACAAAAATATCTTTAAGAAGGAATTGCTGGGTGAATTAGAGAGGGTCGTGGTCAACATTGATGAAGAGCTTACAGCTCCAAAGCCTCGGGATTATGATATCCTTATCAGGATGAATAATCTGGTGCCGCGATACCCTATTCTGACTATAGAGGATCCTTTGGCTTTTGAAGCTTATAGCCCAATTAGGAGCGGGTATTTTTCCTTCCTCTTATGGCTCTTCCAGGTTAACAAGCCTCCGCGCAACAAATGGTTTATAAATTATCTTGAAGCTAAGAATATTACAGTGATCTCGGACGAGGTGCCAATTCCTCCCTCCCCTGCCTCTTCCTCTACAGAGATGCCAGATAGCTCAGGAACCATGGACCCTCAAGGGCAGGGAAGGAAAGGATGAGGCTTCTACTACAAGGAGGCTCCTTTTCACATTTCTAGTTCCTTTTTGTCTATAATATGTATTTAGTCTTCTCCCTTTCTTGTGGAGCTACGTATTATCAGACTCTCTTTAAACTATAGGGATGATGCCTCTCCTAGGTTTTGGCGTAATTCTGGACATGGTTTTTTTTAGTGCTCTTTCTCAGATATATGTTATTAACTCCTCTATCTAAACTTTCATCAAGTTATGTATTTAGTTTTCAGCTTATTTTAACATTCTCAGTTACTCTGATTCTTTATATATATATATATATATATATATATATATATATATATATACATGTATATATATATATATATATATACATGTATATATATATATATACATGTATATATATGTATGTATGTATGTATATATATGTATACATGTACATGTATATATATATATACATATACATATACACACACACACACACACACACATATATATATATATATGTATATATGTATATATATATATATGTGTGTGTGTGTGTGTATACATGTATATATATACACATATATATACATATATATGTACATGTACATACACATATTCATGTATTTATATATTTATATATAAATTTATATATATAACTATTTTCATATTTGAATATTTACGAATAAATATTTCATTTTATCTATTCACATAGGAATATATATATATGGAAATAATTAGTTTTAGATAGTTTTTCACTTTTTGTATATTTATACTATATAGGTAAGTGTGTGTGTGTGTGTGTGTGTGTGTGTGTGTGTGTGTGTGTGTGTGTGTGTGTTTATATACATATATAGGTATATATATTTACTTATGTTGTATATATATAGTCTCTCTTCTCATTTTTCATTTAACATATAGATGTATTTATTAGCTTTTTCATCAGGCTTCTTATGATCAATTCTTTATCTATGATTATTAAGGCTAATGTTTCACTCCTTAGCAGCTCGTGGTTGATATTTTCTTTTATGAGATAGTAAATTTTAGTCAAAAGTTTTTCCATGTTTGTATGTGGAAGACTATAAATGGTCTATAGCAACATCTTGGCTCTTTTAGATTCTCCTTGTGAATATGTCTTTGCCTACATGGAGACAGCCTCCCAGTTTCTTGAGTTTCTTAAGTTTTCTCTGTAGGAGTGGGCAAAGTATAATCGGCTTCATATCTTGTATAGTTTGCAGACTCCTATTTTTCTATGGAGTATTGCATTTTCATCTTTAAGATTGAAATTTTATGTGGTTAGTCTTTTCTGCTAACCCCTCGTTGAGTACTTTCTGCAAGGTATTATGAAGGTTGTAGGTGATTAGTCTGGCAGGGCCTATTCTCAGGAGAACCTAGATTTATTTCTCTCTCAGAATTATTGCATCAGGTTTCCTAAGGTTAAGACCCAGGCTTCTATCGGCATAGCAATTTATTCTTGGCTCATATAGCTCTATAGGATTTAATCTTGGTGTTTGGGATTATAGCTCAGTTGGTGGTTCCAATTGGGAGCTTTGTATTGTATTTGCATCTCTTCTGCTCTTTTGTTATGTCTTTTCTTCTCTTTGTATCATTAGATTCTAATCCCCTAAGGGATCTGGGCAAGACCAGAGGTTTTCTTCCTCCATTCTTTCCTACTAGTGCCCACACTAAATGGAGGTTGTAATTATTTTTAATTAATAAAATATTCAAGCCTTGGCCTTTAATCGATCAAAAAAAAAAAACCTATATGTTTTAAAAAAATAAAAAATCATTTAATATATTTATTATTATTTATAATTTTAAATATAATTATTATTTAACTTTTTTTAAAAAGATTAAAAAAAATAAAATTAATAAATATATCTTCAAAAAAAAATAAGATTAATAATTAGTATTATGCATATATAGAGCTTTATTTAAAATAAAATTTATTATTATTAAAAAAGTAACAATATAATTATAAATTAAAGCTCTGCAAATTCTCGGTGATCAACGAATGTTAATGTTTTATGAAATATTTCTACCATGCGTCTCACGGTTTGCTCTCCCTCCAAGTGTAAGCCAACCAAAAGTGAAGAAGAAAGGGTTTGGTAGGTGGTGGAAAGGAGAAAGACTAGACATCAGAGGAATGTCCATAATATCCTTTCAGGCCCTAACTTGATTCCCCTGGGGGCGCAAACCTACTCTTCATCTTCGAGCAATCCGTTGCTCGGAGGCACTAAATACACCTACTTTCCCCCATCCTCCCCTCATCCCCGCAGGCCACTTCAAAAAATTGGTGGGTCAATTCAGAGAATACGAGAAGGTTTTGAATCAAAGATGGCTCAAGACGAACCCTGCAATTCGGTGCTTTTCTTAGCGAACCACGGTGGATTCCTCAAGGGTAAACAGATTCATGAAAGTAACCCATCCGCATTCTGCAAAGAAGGAAGAATGGCCACGGTTGAACCCTTCGAACTCTAAAGGATGAAAACCTAAGATAAGGTTGGATTTAGAGAACCTCCAGTAGAACATCATCTTTCACCAAAGTAATAGCTTCATTACTAAGTGGCGAGACTCTCATCATTCCTTTGAAGATGTTAAAGGTTGGTGGGAGACTAAATTTCACAACCTGGTAAGCACCTTTAATCTGGGCTCCCAGTGCATTCTAATTACTTGCCTTGACTCTAGTGTTAATCAGGATTTTCTCAGAAGTAAGGAGAAATTGCTTAATGGTTGTATTTTTCACTGCATTGACTAGGTTCCCAACTTTAACCCTAGAAATTTTGTATTCAATAGCAACCTACATTGGGTCAATATTGGCCCCCTCCCTATCGAATTTCATATCTCATAAATAATATAATCACTTGAGATAGGGTTCGGAAAATGCCTGGCTATTGTAGGTATTTGGGATAAAAATTTTGAAAAAGACATTAAGTTACTTATTGATTTCAAAACTTTTGGCCCTAAATTGAGCCCTTTTTATTTAATTGCCTCAACAGGGAAATGGGAGATTACTCCTTCAATCTATAAAAGAATTTTTGATGCTTCTGATATGGCTATCTGTCATAAGAGCAACACAATTAAGGAGACAATAATCAATCATAGTTATGTTCACAACAACCAAATCACTCACAACAAGCAACCAATCCCAGCCCTTGAGTCTCACCTCAACCCTCTCCCATCCATGCCCACAATTGACCCATCTCCCTCTAACAAAACCAAGGTTGATTCACCTTCCTTTGGCCCACCCTCTCACTCCTCAGCTCTGGTATCCAAGAAGGGAAAACCCTCGCAATCTACTTCAATTAGCAAAGAAGATTAAATTTCCCCTTATAGATTCACATTTAGACTCGGTTCATCCCTCCAGGGATAATAGGAAACCGAGCCATCCTCTCTTCGACAAGAAATACCTTCCCAACATAGTCTAGGTTAAGAGCAATCTAGACAAACAATCTATCTCCCTTAGCAAAGAAGCCCTTAACGACCTACTTGAATTCACCAATGCCCTGAAGGCAGATATAATAGAACAAATAGAGATAGTGGAACACAGCCTGGCTGATGAAGACAATCTCAAAGACAAAGACCTCATTCCATATTTAGGAGGCTTAGAGAATTTCAACCTCGGGGAGGCCCAGAAGGATTCAGTAATCAACACTTTTTTGCCCCCACCATCACTACGACCCTTGACAAATTTTGAGATTCCTGAAGGAGCCTCTCCTGATCTCTGCATTGAAACCCCTTTGGAGGAAGGCCTGTTGGGTCTAGCTCTTAATTTGGTAGGTAGGAATCAGTCAAATTGTAGATCTTCTCATAAGAGAAGAGGGAGAAGATCAAATTTGGAGTTAAGACTCATGGATGGGAAGGCTCTGGAGCAATCTAAGTTAACAAACGTCTTTAATGTAGGGAGGGGGAAGTTCCCTCCAATGTTTCCATGAAGTTAATTACTTGGAATGTTAGGGGCATTAACGCCCCTAACAAGAAGGACATCCTCAAGTGCTGCATCTTCAAGGATAACGCTGAGATAACCATTATTTAGGAAACAAAGATAGACAGTGATGGAGGAGAAAGTTTTGGCAAATGTTTAGGAAGCTTCAATTGGTCTGGAATTCCTACGGTAGGGGCATCTGGAGGTCTAG
This sequence comes from Cryptomeria japonica, assembly GCF_030272615.1. Taxonomy (NCBI): domain Eukaryota; kingdom Viridiplantae; phylum Streptophyta; class Pinopsida; order Cupressales; family Cupressaceae; genus Cryptomeria; species Cryptomeria japonica. Next base: position 323,921,571 of record NC_081406.1, on the reverse strand, counting down.
GTATTATATGGGACCCTAGACGCATCTCATTAGTAGCTTTAGATAACAATAGATTCTGGATGGGTTCAGAAGTTAAATCTGTTAGCAATAACTTAAATTTTATTCTAATCAATGTTTACAGCCCCACCCCAAATGATTTAAAGCGAATAGTCTGGGAGGAACTCTCCTCTTTCATGAATAAACATAAGAACAAAAATTGTATTATAGGCAAAGAATATAACACCATCTGCAATCTCGCTGAGAAATCAGGTTGTTGCTCTCGAGAACCTCAATCCTTAGTAGATTTTAGAAATTGGACCTTCCAGAACAAACTCATGGATATTCTTACAGAGAATGGAGTTTTTACGTGGACCAATAGAATTTTTGGCTTCAGTATGATAGAAAAGAGATTAGATAGGTTTCTTATTAAGGACAAATTAGGTACCCTTAACAACAACCTAGTCAAGGCATCCAAACTACCTATCTCAGGTTCTGATCACTTCCCGATTCAACTAACCATAGCCCAAAGACCTCAAGTCGTTGAACTGCCCCTTTCAAATTTGAGCTAATGTGGCTAAAGGAAGAAAATTGCATTAGCATGGTAGAAAAATGGTGGTTATCATTTAAGGTTTCTGGATCCAAGCTATTTTGTTTTGTATCAAAGTTAAAAATGATCAAACAATCTCTTCTAACATGGAATCGTGAAAAATTTGGCAATATCTTTGATACTAAAACCCAAATTGAACTCGAGTTAAAAAAAATTAAACAAAACTGTGATTAAACTTGGAATGGATCAAGATCGATACAAGCAAGAAAAATTACTTCTGATAAAATACGAAGATATTCTGTCAAAGGAGGAAACCTTCTAGAAACAAAAATCGAGAGAAACTTGGCTCATTGAGGGGGATAGGAATACAAAAAAAATTCATGCTAGAACTAAAGCTAGAAGAAGCACAAATAAAATAACCAGCATCATTGATGATAATGGTCGCCTAATAGAAGACCCCAAAGGAATTACCAAAGTAATTGTTAACTTCTTTCAACTCCTTCTTAACTTAGAATCCTCCAACCTTGTAGCCCAAGAAAGTCTTTTACAGAACATTCCTAAATTAATCACTCACGAGCATAATTTGTTTTTAAATAAATGCTTCACAGCAGATGAAATTGAGAAAGCAGTTAAATAACTGCATCCGGAAAAAGCACCTGGGCCGGACGGATTTCTAGTTTCCTTCTTTCATTCATGTTGGCATTTCTTGGGAATGGAGTTAGTGGACACCCTAGAGCGCATTAGAAAATCAAGCAGGATCCTTCGAGAGATTAATAATACCTTCATTGCTCTCATCCCAAAAAAATATTCGATAGCAAGCCTAGAAAAGTTTAGACCTATCGCCCTCTGCAATGCACTCTATTAAATCCTCACAAAAGCATTAGCTAATAGACTGAAAACCCTCCTCCCAATTATCATCTCGGAAGAACAATTTGGTTTTTTTCTTGGCAGATCTATTCTGGACGGGGTTATCCTCACTCACGAGGCAATCCATTCCTCTCAAACCAACTCCAGCCCCTCAATGCTCATTAAGTTAGATATTAAGAAAGCTTACGATAAAATGGACTGGAGGTTCCTATGTAATTTCATGGCAACCTTCGGTTTTAACAAAAGCTAGGTCAACCTGATATTCGAATGCATCTCAACTTCTCATTTCTCAATTTTGGTAAATAGTTCCCCCATGGTTTCTTCACAAGTTCTCGAGGCTTGAGGCAAGGGGATCCTATATCCCCCTTCCTCTATATTATCATGGTAAAGTCCCTAGGTAGGACAATCCAGAAGTCTCAAGAGCTTAGCAACATAGAAGGAATTAGAGTCACTAGTAATGTCGATCCAGTTACTCATTGGCAATTTGCAGATTATACGCTATTGTTGGGAAACAGTTCCCTTTGTGAAGCCAGAAGCTGCAAATTGATTCTAGATTGGTACGCAAAAGCCTCTAGTCAGGAGGTAAACAAAGACAAAACCAAGGTTTTTCTCAACACTAATGAGAAATGAGAAAAGGAAATTCTTAATCTTCTAGGTTTCCATTCAGGAACCCTCCCATGCATATATTTAGGCCTCCAATGGGACAAAGGGGTTAGAGAAAACAAACTTTAGGATGGAGTGTTGTCCAAACTGGATTCAAGATTGCAATCATGGAAAGGTGAATGGTTGTCGCTAGTAGGAAGAATTGTCTTGATTCATTATGTCCTCTCAGAAATCCCACAATACTACATGTCCTGCCTTCAACTCTCAGGAGGTATCAAGGACAAACTTACTAGGATATTGAGGACCTTCCTATGGCATGGTTTGAAAGATAAGAAAAAGATTGCATTGATTGCATGGGATAATGTGTGTTTACCCAAAATTAATGGAGGATTAGGTTTTAGAAACCTAGAAAGTAAAAATAGAGCACTTGGATGTCATGCCCAAAATTTAGGGCAAGAACGGGATAAAATTTTTTTTTAAATAACTAGATAACAAAAAGTTCACTAACACGACATGCACTAATGTATTTTGTCCAAACTATATTCGAGCTAATTTTGTTATTAAATCAAGTGACGACATTAATTTAAAATTTATTTGCGGAATACTAATTGATTTAATTTATTTTCTCATCAAACATAGTCATTAGATTAATTAAATCAAACTCCTTAAAATAGTAGATGAAGATAAAATTAATCTCCAATAAGTCCATATTGTCTAAAATTCATTTTAAATCAATGATTAAAAATAATCAATTAAAGTGTCAATTAATTTCTTAATGAATATCTCCCATAAGTGTATATATAATAAAATCTAAAAACAATCCCCCTTTTTTTTATACTCTTATGTTAAACAACCAACTCTTAATAAAATAGTTGATTTACCATTTGTCCTATATACAACCTTATTATTAATTGTTTAAATCAAAAACAAACATTAATACATATATTATATCATAAAATATCTTTAATATATGTAAATAAATTAGATATATTTTTCCTTAAACAGATATTATTACAACTACTCAATTTTGCTCAAATGTTTAAACTTTTTCTTTACTTATATAGATATAGATATAGATATAGATATAGATATAGATATAGATATATATATATATATATATATATATATATATATATATATATATATATATATATATATATATATATATATATATATATATATATATATATATATATATAAATTTTCCATAATGAACATGTCCAAGAAACCCTAACTTCATTCATATATTAATACCTTTCTTTTATTGAACACTTCTTTATTTTATTTTTCCCTAGCCCGGCCTTAACTCATGGCAGGGTGGAGGTTCACATAGAGGCCGAGCGAATGAAGGTGGAGGTCGCCATGTGGGAGTAGTGGTGGCCGAACACAAGGGAGAGGTGGAGGGCAGTGCCGCCAATGGGTGACCCACTGTGGGGGTCGCGGCCCACACAATGGCCTTGGCCGTTGTGTGTGTCGCGTCCCACATAGTGGCTACGGCCACTGGTGCGGACGCGACCCACACAGGGAGCCGCAGGCCCTGTGGGTTCCGCGGCCTGCACAAAGGTTGTGACCTCTGTACTGGTCGCGGCCTGCACAGGGACTGCGTGCCCTGCGCAGCCCTCCCCATATATGATTCATTTTTTTTTATATATTTTTTTATTATTATTTTATATATATGTATATATATATATATGTGTGTGTGTGTGTGTATATACATTTTCATATGTATATATTCATATATATATATATATATATTTGTATATATATATATTTATGTTTATATCTACATTTGTTTCGCAGGTAAATTTTATGATATGTTTTATATATATGTATATATAAATATATACATGAAATCTGCATGTATATAATTATATATAACTATATTATTATTTCTTTTCTTATAATAAAACCGAATTCATGGAAGATTCTGATTTTCAATTGTAGGAAAAGAAGTAAAGTAATAAATCTGTTTACTGTAGATATCAATTTCTGAAAATAAATATTGCCAGTATTTAAGATAAATATCTAACTTTCTAAAGTAAATGGGAGAATATTTTCTAGAACTTTATTGTACTATATTGCTTTTATAGAAAACAGAAATACATAATTTATTTTTAATCTACAATATGCATGCAAATCTAATTTATGCCTTTCCTATTTTATTTTATTTTAAATGCTTAAGAATGGAATAAATTTCCTGCTAATCTATTTATCATAACACATTGGATATACTTTTTTTTTTCTGAACTCTGGGAATACTAATTTAGGAATACATAATTCTTTTCTGCAATAAATACATTTACTGATTCTGCAATTACTACAGCAACTAAATGAATAGTATGATATTTTTATTAAAATCTAACAACAATTACAACTCATATTTTCTACAATTAAAATGAAGACAAATTCACAGATAAAAAGGAAAACACAGAATCAAAATAAAAATGATTTTTTTTTTAAATTTTTCAGTGGGCTATTGCATGCAATTTAAAAGCATTTCTTTTCAAATAGAAAGAAGAGTATATTTAGCTTATTTCATTCTGCAAAATTTACAAGACGTTTCTTTATCTAAATATCAGATAACTAAACCTCATGTCTTTATTTCTAATTTACAATTAGCCTCTCATTCCAACAAATGAGGGTATATTTCTCCCTTTTAAAACTAATAATTACAATTGCAAATAAATTCCTGCAATAATAACTCCTGCAACTTTCCACCTATCCTATTCTTTTCTCCCGACAATCCTGCATAATAAATCACAACTATGACCATGGAGTGCTCACCTCCCAGCCTAGGCTAACTGGTAGCCACCCCCGAGCTCGGAGAACCAAGCCCTAGATGGGAAACAAACATGCAAACACATAGAAGACAGAATACACACAAATCAAACACACTCCCAACCCGGCTACACTGCACCACACCTTAGTGATGACCTTTTTAAGGGTGGTAGTGGACCAATACCCTGAGGAGAACTGCAAGTATGGAAAACATGTAGCCACCTCATGGCACAACAAATACATCAATAATTTTCAGACCCTTATTCCTTATGCCCCCAAAGACATTCTAGCCTTATATCCCTCCTTATGACCCCCATTGCACAAACAGGCCATGCAGTAAGGGTCAAACAAAAATCTCTTGTGATTGCTCTCATAACGAGAGTCTCTCACTCGAGGGTTGTCTCTGCTACCACCCACAAGATCCTCCTCTCTCCCAAGAGTAAGAGGTCTTGAAGACTCCCAAAAACATATACAAAACAAAATACAAATACCAAATGAAATACCCAAATAGAACATACAAGGAAATAGATTTCTTACACCAACATACTTTCAAACACATGCAAAAAAAAGAAGTCATTTTAAGAAGAATGTAAACAACCTTAATCTTCCCAAAGGTAGGATAGTATTGTTGAGGAAGAGCTGCCCAAATCCACGGATCTTCTCCTTCTACCCTTAACCAAATTTTACTATTCCAAATCTATTCTATTTCTTTCCAAATTTCTCTTGTCTCCAAAGATGGAGAGTGGGTGATTACCCTCAAATTTTCAAATTCTTGCTTAAGAAGCTCATTCTGTGAGTTCTCACAAGTTTCTAAAAACTAAAGAGGAAGGTAAGACAGAATGGGAAAGGGAACTCTCATTCGAAAAGGAAAGTTTACAACTAAGCTCGATCTTCTAATTTCAATTTTCGCACAACTCAGAAAAGTCAAATTTTAGGGTGTCTAAAAGGTCACTTAGGAGTAGAAACTTGCCTAGAATTACCCCTAACCCTTAGGTATACCTTATGGGCTTTAGGAAACCCTATTAAACTACCCCTAGGTGTTCATTTAGCCCATTTTAAACCCCTCTGAAGTTTATTTTCGGGTCAGACCTATGTTGACCACCCCAAAGATTCTTTACCCAAGGTATTTATGGCATCATGTTACATTAATTGAAAAAGCTATAGTTGAACACTTTCCCACCAAAAGACAAAAATAAAAATTTAAACTTAAATCCACACATGTGTCAAGTGACACAAAGAAAACACTTTTACAATTTAAAACATGAAATCGTCTCTTGTGGATTTTACACAAGCAAATTAAATACACTTAACACACATGCCGCATATACTGTTACGAATAAAATACAACACAAACGAGGTGTTGTCTCTCCAAATAGACAACCCCTAGCTTACGAACATACATAAGTCTAGGTTTGGTTCTCCGTAATATTTCCATGGTCACATGGATGACTTCCTATGCATCTCAATTTACACATTAGTACTTTCAAATATCCACATATAATATAATTCAAAGGAATAATAATACACATCATCACTTGCATACAATTTACATCTGAACAAATTAAATACATCGTTTATCCAAGCAATTTCACATAAGCAATTCATCCCAATTCTCATAAACTTAAGCATACATCATAATTTTATTATCATAGTAAAGTCCTGCAAATTTAGTAACGACTTTTATCACCGCAATTTCATCTTATCTAGCAATCATGTGGTGTTCTATCTCATAAAGCATATAAATAAATCATCAATATATAGCAATGTTATCCAAATCCTGAAATCATATAAGTTCTAAATTCCAAAATGCATCAAAATAAAGTATCCATAATAGTCTCAATATAAAAATCACTGAAATGTCAAACTGAGTCGAGGTGAGGCCTCACATTGGAAATAAATTAGTATGGAGAATCTATAAAGAGCCACAATTGAAATAGGTTTAAATAATTAGGAACAAGTATCTAGGCAATTCAGACCCATCCAGCATCTTCAGAATTCCTTCCTTCCCCAAAGGTTCTAGAATTTGGAACTTTATTTCCAATTGCATAGGAGTTCTCTCCGACCAACTATCTTGGAATATTGGGCTAGGGGACACAACCCTATTTTTGGAGGATTCTTGGGGTGGGTACCCCCCTATTAGTAGTATAATCCATGATGATTCCCTAAAATTGGAACTAGAAAATTTTATAGGAAAGTTCATCAGAGACTATGTCACCTTTTCCAACTTGGACCCTGCTCTAGGCTGGAGGTGGAATCCTTTAACCATATCTTCTTCTAATCAAAGAGGATGTGCTCATCTTCTTTATATTCTCCAGTCCAGGAAGCTCTCTTTCAACTCAATCCAGGATAACTTAATTTGGTTAGGTTCCCCTAATGGAGAATACAGCGTTAAATGGGGCTATAGGATCGCCCATAAATTAGAAGCTAGAATGGTCTCCAACCTTCCCTTGTCCCTATGTTGGCATAAATCCTACTCTCCAAAAGTTGGGACCTTCCTCTGAGATGCTCTGCAAAAGAGGATCAATGGACTGGTTCTGGAAATTGGGTTATGTTGGGCCCTCTAGATGTCTATTATGTTGCAAAAGGGAGGAAGATGTAGACCACCTATTACTTAGCTGTGAATTCACTGCCTCTTGTTGGCATTGGATTTTTAATAAACTGAATTTAAGTTTATTTTTCCAATGTGACCTTCCATCCTTCCTGTAGAGCTGGCCTGTCTTCCAAAATTCCAGCCACTACAGACATCTGGCTTATTTCCCCTTTGATCCTCCTCTAGGAAGTTTGGAAAGAAAGGAACAGAAGAATTTTTAAGGAGAAATCCCTCATCTCCGCAACTCTCCTTGTTAAAATTGAAGCATCCATTACAGAGATCGCCAACAACTATATTAGGAAATGCCCTTTGAAAAACTCCAAATTTACTCTCAGGGATGAAGCCATAAGGAAATGATGGGAGGGCCTCATTCTACCCCTGTATATCGGTTTAGGGGAGAACCACAATTTGGTGGTTAGGAAGCAGTGTGTTTGGGCTCTTCCGCCTCCCGGATGGTTCAAACTCAACTTTGATGGAGCTTCCCGGGGAAACCTTGGCACTATGGGTGTAGGTTGTGTTATCCACTCATGGGACGAGAAAGAGGTTTCTACACTCGCAAAACCTTTAGGGATAGTCAGTAATAATGTAACATAAGCTGATGGAGTAGTTGAAGGTCTTTTGCTCTGCCACAAGTTAGGAATTCAAAACTAGAAATTGAAGGAGACTTCGCGATCATCATAAACTCTCTTAGATCAGGAAAGTCCTTCAATTGGAGAATAAATAACTTAATCAATAGGGCCAAGGATTTACTTCCATACTTTAACTATGTCCTCATCAATCACATCTACAGGGAAGGTAATAAAAGAGCAGATGAACTAGCCAATGATGAAGTTGATGGCAAGGAATTCATGATTCAAGGAATAGGTTAGAGATCCGGCTTGATCAGATCTCCATTTACATACAAACTTCTTCTCCTTCATCTCTTAAGAATTTATATATACATACTCTCAGGTATAATCCATAGCCTAATAATATATCTTGAATATATCTGTATATTTATGTGCATATATATGGATAGGAATATGTGTGTGTGTGTGTGTGTGTGTGTGTGTGTGTGTGTGTGTGTGTGTCATACATACAATATATATGTATGTGTATATATATATATATATATATATTCCCATATATGTATACACATATATACACATATATACTTATGATATAATTTCATAAGTCAGATATACATTTTCATCATTTCACCTCTCCACTAAATATATATACACTCAAATGTATGTATATATATATATTAACACATATACATATATAGAGACATACATATTTAAATATATACAATTATAAAACATATATTCACAATTAATATGCATACACACATCAATACACATATTCAGTTATACATTAACACTGAAAACAATAATATGTTAATATATATTCATAGACATAGATATAGATAGAATTGTTTATCTATATATATACAAATATGTATATATACACAGATATTCAAAAAATCACAGTCAGGTGTAATTTATTTAAAAATATTCATATCTAATACTTATATTTCTATATATATTAGTTTACTTTCCCACATAAATAAATACAATCTATATTAGTATATATAAATACACTCAAATTTATATTCATAGCCTTTTATAAACTCACATTCATATATATATATATATATTCACACACACACAAAGATATATATATATATATACTCACAAATATATATACATATATGCATATATAGATATATATATACTCATATATATGTATACATATATACATATAGACATACATACATATATATATATATACATACATATCTATATATACATGTATGTATATATATATATACATACATACATATATATATACATGTATATATATACATACATATATATACATACATACATACATACATATATATATATATGTATATAGATATATATACATGTATACATGTATATAGATATATATACATGAATACATATTATATTAACTCTATTACATACCCTTATTTCAACAAGTGAAGAATGCAACCTCATTCACCTGGTTGCTAATTTAGAGCTATAAATGTATAGAAATATACACACACATTCAATCTCTTATCTTTCCCGATCTTTCTCCATTATGAATAGGTACATTCTTGTATTAGCATACCATCCTAATCTCTTACCTTTTCCTTGTCACTTCATTATCCGACTCTCCTTTCTCCAATGTTCTTCCCTTTCGCGCCCACTACCTTGAATTCTCTCCCTTTTACGTTTAATTCAGATGATCTCATCCTACTGCCATTTCTTGTAATTATCTCAAATTTTGGAAACCCAGTTGCACTTGCCCCAATATTATTAATATCTCTGGCTCCAATGCTTCAAACATTATTTCACACATGTCATTCATGCAAGGTCTTAATTAAACACTAGGCATGTGCAGCACTGGATTATGGTAATCATGAGAAGGAAATGTGAGTTGGTACTTTGGCTCGATTGTCAAGTACCTCAATCCAATGTTTCATTATGAAGGAGAATCATTTCATTTCAAATGACATATCCATTACTCGTATCATGATTTTCTATCTCTTCAACTAACCCTTTGGCTTTATAAAGGCTCCTTCCTTCATTGTAGCTTGTAATTTTGACAAAGAGTGCAATACAAGGCAAAATGGATAAATGGTTGTATCTGGTGAGATTAAGGCATCTTGTTTGAAAGGTATTGTCAATTCTCCTCATGACCTAGTTATAAATGCCATTTTCCAAATCCTAGGGGAAGATTTCATTCACAATGAGGACAAGACTAGAGTGAACTCTGATATCTCCTCCATGTTTTTAGCAGTATTGTTTCATTTTGAACCCAACAGGGAGTTCATCAAGAAGCTATGCTTAAAGGTCTTTAAGCACAGCATCCTGGGAGAACTAGACCGAGTAATGGTAAACATTACCAATGATATTTTGGCCCCTAAGAAACAACATTATGACATCCTAATGTGGAATAATCGTCAGGTTCCCCCGTTCCCAATTCTGGCAATCGATAACCCTGCAAAATTTGCAAATAGGTGCCCTATCATTCAGAGGAATATTAATTTCCTCATGTGGTGGATTCATGTGAAATTACCCCCCTATAAGCACTGGTTGGTTGTTTCCTACGAGATGAGGGTCTAAACATGGATCTGGCAAAAGGTTCCGTAATGTAGAAGCCTAATCTTGAGTTTTCAGCCTCGCCAAAGAGCTCACCATCAGATCATGCAGGGATCAAAGGGAAAGGGTCTGCCACTTGTAGCTAGATTTGTGAAGATGTGTGGGATTTCTCTCAAGACATGTCGCTATCCAGACTCAGAATAACTTTAGTAATTATCTATAGTATGTTGTTGACTTTTGTTTTTTGAAGTACAGTACTCTCCATGTTTCTCTTCATAACTATATAGTTGCGTCCTTTGTTAATATACCTATACTTAGACTCATAATAGATATACATATGTTTGCTTAATCCTACCCTATTTCAACGATTTTGCTTTATCAGGTAATTTCAACTATGAACTAGGATACATCTAGAATTACATTATGTATATATATACATGGGTATGCATATATGCATGTTTATATATATTTGTATTTCATTGGTATATATATATACTAACATACGCATAAACACATAGATACAGGTGCGTATTTATACTGCACTACAGAGATATATACACATCTGCATATATGTGGATATACATATGAAGATATACATATATATACTCATATGTAAATATACATATATATTTCATAAGCATATGTATAGATATATATAGGTTTTATACTTTCTGCCACTTCCAAAACTATCTCTGCTGGCTCAACCCTAACTATATCTTCATTTTAGGCTTATCTGTTTATTTAATCAGTTTTTTGCTCATTATTCATCTTTTATCTGATAACTTATTAATTTATACTACTCTTGGTCTTTGCTATGTTGTTTCTCTTTATAAAATAGGCATTCCTTCTTGTATTCTGAGATGGCTTTAACTCTGTGTTGTCCTCTCTCTGTTCTTCGAAATTAATATTCATTGGCCCATGGTTGTAATGACCCTGGTCCATTTGGTCACATTTACTCTTTGCTTTATTAGGCTCTTTAACAAACTGTTGATGCAGGTATCATCCTTTATAATTGATATCAGTTTAACTTACTAATGGCCAGTTTTAGGCACTTAGGGAGCATTAGTGATTCATGGCTCTGTATCTGAGGTTTGTGTTATGAAGTTGGTTAGGCTTATTATCTCTCCTTTCTAGACAATTTTATTCATATTTTTAGTTTAATTATTTTTCAAGATTAACATGAATATCCAGGTTGCAGGAGGAACATTTACAGTGATTTGGAAGATCCATAGACAATTAAGGAAACCACTTCCTGACCAGAGCAACCAGGTATAAAAGCATATGCTTCTAGGGTACTGCAGAACCGACTCTTCTCAGATGGAAAGACTCTCCTTTTGATACAGGAATCTCATCATAGAAGTTCAAGGTTAATAAAGATGTTAGGGGGGCTAACGAATTATGTAATCTCCCAAGAAGCCATCCATTGGCTATTTGGCTCTTCAAGATATGTATTGATGTTCTAGGATTTATCCTTGGGCAAGACCGGAGGTTTTCTTCGTTCGGTTCTTTCCTACTGGTGCCCACACTGAACCGAACTTGTAATCATCTTTTTTTAATTAATAAAACATACGGCTACGGCCTATTATCGATCAAAAAAAATTATTATTATTTTTTTTAAATCGTAGTTTAAAAAAACTAATATTTTATATTTTAAATAATTTAGTTTTTTTTAAAATAATATTACAGTTATATTTATAATTATATATTATATTCTACAATAAAAAAAATATTAAATATAAATATAATATACTATACTATTAATGTATACTATTTTAAAGAAAATACACTTTAAATTATATATTATAATTATATTTAATATTATATATAATAACATTATAATATACATTGTTTAATTACACTTTATTTAAATAATGTAAATCATTCAAATCATTTTTAAAATAATATGATACTTATATTTATTAGTATATATTAAATTGAACAATAGATATTGTTAAATATAAATATAACATAATTTATTATATAGTATAGCTTAAAATAATATATACAATTCTATTAGCTTTACCCTCTCTCTCTCTATTTATCTTCCCTACTCTAATCTCCTTAGCTCTCTCTCTCTCTCTCTCTCTCTCTCTCTCTCTCTCTCTCTCTCTCTCTCTCTCTCACACACACACACACACACACACACACACACACACACACACACACACACACACACACACACACACACACACACACACACACACACACACACACACACACACACACACACACAATCTCTATTATTTTTTTCACTCCCCCCCTCTCTGTCACACACATATACACACTCCCTATCTCTATCTCTATCCTTCTATATGTTCCCTCTCTATCTCTCTCTCAATCTTGCCTCTTTATCGCTATCTCTCTATCTCTCCCTCCTCTCTATATGTATATCTCATTTTTCACACCATCTCTACTAATCTATATCTCTATCTTTGTAGTGTTCTCTCTCTCTCTCTCTCTCTCTCTCTCTCTCTCTCTCTCTCTCTCTCTCTCTCTCTCTCTCTCTCTCTCTCTCTCTCTCTCTCTCTCTCTCTCTCTCTCTCTCTCTCTTTGCCTCTCCCTTTCCCACTCTATATATCAATCTATTTATTCCTCTCTACCTATTCCCTATTTATCTCTTCATCTCTTTATCTCTCCCTCTCTTCATCTCTATTTGTCTATCTCTACTTCTCTTTATTCACTCACTTCTCTATCTTTATCTCTCTCTCTCCCCCCCCCCTCTATTTATATCTCTTTATATTTCTATCTCTTTATTGCTATATCTCACCATCTATATCTCTCTCTATCTCTCCCTCTCCCTCTCCCTCTCCCTCTTTATCACTCTATCTCTTCCTCTCTATCTTTATATCTCCCTTTACCTTTCTCTATCACTATATCTATCTCCATCTTCCTCTCTCCATCTATCTTCATCTTTGTCTAAATATCTTCTTCTCTTCCCCTATCTAGACATATATCCCTCTCTATTCATCCATCCCTTTCCCTCTCTCCCACTATATATTTATCTCTTTCATCTCTATCTTTCCTCATCTCCTCTCTTTTTTATCTCTCTCTCTCCTTCTCTTCATATCCCTCTCCTCCACCTTTGTCTCCATCTCATTGCCCCACTCTTTCATACTCTTCCTCCATGTCACTCCCTCTTTAGATATATTGTTTCAATCCTTGTAAGTGGACAAATAGTTTATTTAAAGCTATCACTTTTTCATTGAGAGCATTGTTGTGTAAATAACATTATTAGATAATTGATATATCAATTGACCTCATGTGGCACACAAAGGTATGTAAACAATTAAAATAATTCTTTTCTTAATTGACCTTCAATTTAAATTTTTTATTGAATTAATTTATTTCAAAATAAAATATTTTTTAAAATAAAATATTTAATTTTAACATAAAAATTTATTTTTTTCTCTATTTTTTAAATTATCTTTTTTATTAATATTTTGATTTTGATACCATTTAAACTTTACATTCAGTTAATTCTATTTTAATATTTAATTTAAATTAGTTTAAAAACTAAACAAATTCTATTAATTATAATTCAAAACTTATTATTTTTATTTTGTTTAATATTTTGAAGTTAGCAATGTCATATTTACTTTGTTAAAATAAATAGTTGGAAAAACATTAAGAGTAATAATTAACAAGAATTTTGAAATATGTTTTGAAATGTCTCTCTCTTTGTCTTCCCCTTTTATCTTTTGCACTTCTCTCTCTCTCTCTCTCTCTCTCTCTCTCTCTCTCTCTCTCTCTCTCTCTCTCTCTCTCTCTCTCCATATGTCATTATATTTATATCTCTCTTATTCAATCCATCTCCTACTCTCTATATATCCTTGTCTCTACCTCTCTATGTGTTACCTCCTATATCTTTATCATTTTATCTCCACCTCCCCCTCTTTCCTTGCCTCCCTCTTTCTATCCCTATTTCTACCTCTCCCTGTCCCTCTCCCTCACTCCTTCCATCTCTCCCTTTGTATTTCTATATATCTCTCACCCCCACCTCTCTCTCTCTCTCATACACACACTCCCAATTTCACCCTCCTCATCTCTATCTCTCTATCATTGTCATAACCCTCCCTTATCACTTTTAATTTGATGCAATTTCTATTATATCTTCTTTTGGTTGAACTATTGAATATGGTTGAATAAATATTATAAAAGGTTAAATAATGGACCCACATACACACTTGGAGAATATAATTTAAATAGGCATTATTTATTTTTCCCATTCCCAATTATGGCACATGTTGTAGGAGGAATTAGAAGGTTCTAGAGGAATCTTCATTCTTTAATTCCCTTGCATGTAACTCCCCCACTAGGATATTAATCAATTTTGCATGGATCCAATATTGGAAAAAGAATTTCATTTTCAATTAATTTCTCTAGATAGCGGAGCTAAGGGGTTTTTCCTATATATTGTATGCAATTTTCAAAAAGAGGGAGTTGATTATTTTTTTTTTGAAGAAATGTTTTCTCAAGTAGTATTTTTTTCTGGTAGTTACATTTTTCATTTGTAGAATTGATAAGTTTGTTTGAATAAATTTCACCAAGCTTGCAAGGAAGGATCAAGAAGGCTAGTTTGAAGATTTGAAGAGGATTCAACATCAAAAGGCTTCTCCAGGTTCCTCTCCTCCTTTGCATTTGCTAATTGCTTATATAAATTTTATATTTTCAAAAGGAAATATCTCCTCTTAGATTCTTTTATTTGAATATAATTTTCTGAAGGAAATTGTTAGATAGGTTAATTAGAAAGGAAAATCTATTTTTCATTAAAGAAATGCATTGATAAAAAGTACTTTTCAAATATGCAAATGCAGATTTCTTTTTATTTGTTAATCTGTTTAGAGAAAAGAAAGAAATCAGACTTTCTACTTTTTTTTTCTGCTTTTTGAAATCTAGAGAAAATCTTGAATCTAGAAAAATCATGCTTTTCAACATCTCTACCCCTTTTTCAAAACTCAAAATTCTTTTATCTTTGTAAATAGTTTCTTTCTCTATGCATATAATCATTTGTATTGAGAAATCTCACTATGTGAAATAGTATTTCAAATATGAATTTTTTTCTCAATATTGTTGTATAAACTCCCTGTGAAAATATTATCTTTGTTAATTATTTTTTTTTCAGAAATCTCTCTCCCTCTGTGAATATTAATTTCCTGACAAACTCATCATAAAAATTTATGTTTATCTCAACATAAGGCAAATTTGTTGAATATGGTCACTGTGAAATCAAAATTTATACATTTATCTATCTTTGAGGTAATTTAGCTCTCTATTGTATTGTTGCCTCAATTTCAAGCACAACGTATCTTTTTGGTCTCCTATGAAATCATCTGAAATAATTTTCTCTATTATTTTTCATACCTGTGAGTAGATTCTTATTTTATTTCTATAATAACATTTTTTATATATATACCCCTCTTAAATTGTTAATAGAATTGGAATAAACCCATATATATATATATATATTACAATATTTATTTTGTACGATAAGAAAAAATATATAAAATAAAATAAAGTAGTTTCGAAAAAAAAAATTTGCATTAAATAAACCAAATGGTTTACATTAAACCATAGATTAGAAAATAGAACTACATACTTTACGCCTTGATCCCATGTCGAAACGGGTATGTAGGCAGTCTAGGGACGAAGTTGTCCCTAGTACTCAGGCATTCATGGATGGGGTCTAGGTTTGGTAAGAAGAAGGATTGCGAAGAATCCTAATTCGAAATATAAGTGTAATAAAAGAAAAAGTAATTCAATGCATACTCAGAAGGAATCCCGTATGGATTCGCTTGACTTCCCGAGGCTTTAAGCCAAATTTTGAGGTAGAATTCAAGCTTGCATTATGTTATTTTGATTTCTCCTAAGGATGACGACCTCGGTGCACTCCTATTAGAGGACTGTAGTTCTTAGTGAGTGGCTCAGGACCCGAATGGTCCCAATGAGTCTAAGTCTCTAGCCAGAGCACCTCCTATCCTAATTGGATAGATGCCTACCTCGTATGGGTAGATGCCTATCCCATATTGGATAGATGAAACCTTTTATTCTGTATGGACAAATTCCTAACCTGTATGGTTAGATGCTCATCTCGGATGGATGAATGCCTAATCCAAATGGATGGATGCCCAGAGTATGCAATTGAATCAAACACAAATGATTAAATTAAATATTAAAAAAAAAAAGAGGTCAAAATTTTGTTGGGCAAAATATAGTGGGTTATTACATGTGGTATTAGAGAAAAGGTTCAAATCTAGGCCTTGTTCTCACTTCAATTTACATGACTAAGGGAGTGTCTTGCAATGGTAGAGATTAAATTATAAAATCATAAATCAAGAACTAACTACATAATTTATTTTTCAGGTAAAACCCTAGATGGCTAGAGGAAGGGAAAATGGAAGACATGCTACCACTAGGAGACAAAGGGAAGCTAATCATGAAGAAAACAATGAAGAAAACCATTAGGAAAACCATGAAGGGAATCAACATAACCAAGGGAATAACAAAGATGGGGTCGAGGCTATAATCAACCTGCTAACCAAACAAAGGGACAAGATCAACTTCTTGGAGCAATCAATGCGAGACCTTAGGGAAAGGCAGAATGACATTGAAAATAGAAGTGGAATTGAAAATGGGAACCCTGGTAGAAATCAAGGAAATGTGATGGATAATAGAAAAGAAAATAACATATTGGAACTCTCTAAGGATTTGAAGAAAATCACCCCCCCTAAGTTCGATGGGAGGCAAATTGGTGAAGGAGCTAAAAATTGGTTAAATGAAATGGAAAACTATTTTGAACTAAGAGATTTTAGTGAAACAACTAAGGCCTTATGGGGTTCCTATCAACTCACAGGGGAGGCAGCTAGTTGGTGGACCAACACCAAGGAGCAAAATAGGTATAGCAGGGATACGATTGCTTGGGATCAATTTGTTCACCACTTCCGAAAAAGATGGCTCCCTCAATTGTTCTTTGATGAGAAGGTGATGGAGTTCCATAATCTATGACAAGGGACCCTATCAGTCCAACAATATTGGGATAAGTTCACCAAATTGCTTAAGTACGTACCTATGTACCAGAAAGATGAAGAAGGTCAAGCGATGAAGTTCATTTTGGGACTAAATACCAACATAGGGGCAGAGGTTCACATGCATGGACCCAAAAACATGAATGAAGTACTTGAAAAGTCCCTAAGGCAGGAGAGAAATATTCAAGCCCTAACAACAACAAAGTAGAACTATAATGGGAACCACTCATTTAAAAGGAAGCAGGAATTCAAGGGGAACACTAACTTCAACAAAAGTCAAAGGAACAATTCTTCCGAAAGAAGGCCACCCCTAATCAATATCAGAGGAATGGAAATAATAATAATAACAGGGGCAATAATAACAAGGAAAATTATAATAGGAATGACCAGCAGAACAGGATAACTTATCCACCCAGGGCCAATGAAACAAGGAATGATCCCCCTAGGAATCAAGGCAAGAGGGGTCCTCCAGGTGGATGTTTTATGTGTGGGGGAAACCATTTTACTAGAGAATGTCCCAGGATGCAAGGTCAAATTAGGGTCAATCAACCACAACAAATGCCTCAACAAAGAATTCATGCAGCAGTTAGGAACTGAAGAGCAAGATTCCAGAATGTTCCCGTGGAAACTACAGGTACACTATTTGAGCAACCAATTTCAATTCTAATTGACACTGGGTCATCTGAATGTTTCATCTCACCTGAATTAGTAAGCAAATATGCATTAAAATTTAATCAAATGGAGTCATCATGGATGGTTCAATATCGGGATAAGGCAACTAGGGAAGTAACTAAGTGTTTGCCGAGGGCAAGGGTACAATTTCCTGAGTTTGAAACAAGGGTAGATCTCTATGTGGCACCCCTAGGGTTATATGATGCAATTATTGGAATGAGTTGGTTAACAGATCATCACGCTAATGTATATTTCTATAACAAAGTTGTTGAATGTTTGGATGATGGGGGGGAAAGGGCCAAAATCCAAGGAAAGTTTAACCCCATTAATATAGAAACCATATCAACCATGCAATTAAAGAGGGAAAGAAGAAGAGGAGGCCTAATCTATATGGTTGAAATTGATGAAGGAGAAGAGGAAAATACCCCAACCTTTGAAAATACCCCTTTCTTACAAGAATTCAAGGATGTATTTCCAGAAGAATTACCCGGCTTACCCCCTAAAAGGAAGTTTGACTTTTCTATCGACTTACTACCAGGAGCTGAACCAGTATCAAGGGCACCTTACCGAATGAACACAACTGAATTACAAGAACTCAAAATGCCATTAGAGGAACTCTTAGCTAAAGGATTAATAACACCAAGTGTATCACCATGGGGAGCACTAGTCTTATTTGTTAAGAAGAAGGATGGAACCTTAAGACTATGCATCGACTATAGGATGTTGAACAAGGTCACAATAAAAAATAGGTATCCCTCACCTCAAATAGAGGATCTTTTTTACCAAATGAAAGGAGAAGAAGTTTTCTCAAAGATAGACCTTCGGTCAGGATATCATCAACTCGGAATTAAAGTGGAGGACATTCTGAAGATAGCTTTCAAGACTAGATATGGGCATTATGAATTCACAGTAGTACCTTTTGGTATAACCAATGCCCCAACTGCATTTATGAACCTAATGAATAGTGTACTCCGTGACTACTTGGACAAATTTGTTTTGGTATTTCTAAATGACATCTTGATTTACTCTAGGAATGAGGTGGAACATTTAGTACACCTACAAATGGTTTTGCAAAGGTTGAGGGAACATAAGTTATATGGGAAACTGTCAAAATGTGCCTTCTTCGAGGAAAAGATTCACTACCTTGGGCATATAATATCAAAGGAAGGAATAGCAGTTGATCCAGATAAGATAAAGGCAATAGTAGAATGGTCGATGCCTAAAAATGTTTCAGAGGTAAGAAGCTTTATGGGGCTAGGAGGGTACTATAGGAGTTTTGTGGAAGGATTCTCTAAGATAGAAAACCCCATCACCTCATTGCAGAGGAAGGGTAAAAAGTTTGTGTGGATAGAGAAAAGTGATAAGGCATTTCAAATCTTGAAGGGAAAACTAACTTCAACACCCATTTTAAAGGTACCAGATCTGAATGGACACTTCATAGTCATAACTAATGCTTTTATTGAAGGTTTAGGAGGAGTACTTATCGAAGATGAAGGGGTGGTAGCTTATGAATATAGGAAGCTGAAGACTCATGAAGTTAATTATGCACCCCATGACTTAGAGTTAGCAGCGATTGTGCATGCCCTACACAAATGGAGACACTTCTTACTAGGGAAGCCCTTTGAGTTAAAGTCAGATAACCAAGGACTAAAGTACATCTTTACCTAACCCCACTTAAATACTAGACAAATAAGGTGGTTAGAGTTTCTAAGTGAATATGATTTTGAAATTGAATATATTAAGGGGAAGGAAAATAGGGTGGTAGATGCTTTAAGTAGGAGGAGACACTTGATGACTATAGCAACATTCAAAACTTCTTTCAAAAGGAAAGTAATGGATGGGTAGGGACATGACCCATGGTATGAGCAAGTCAAATTGACTTTAGAATACGATCCAACAGATCCTAAGGTTGAAGGGTATACATTAGATGAAGATGGGTTGCTCAGATACAATAATAGAATTTATGTTCCTAGTTCAGGGGACTTAAGGAAGGTAGTCTTGTTGGAGGCTCATAATGCCCCTTACTCAGAGCACCCGAGGGTTAACAAACTTTATGCAGATCTAAAGAAGCTATACTTTTGGCAAGGGATGAAGAATGACATAGTCAAGTATGTGGCTAAATTTTTGGAGTGTCAAAGGGTAAAGGTAGAGCATAGACATCCAGCTGGATTATTACAGTTACATGATGTACCTCAACACAAATGGCAAGTTATTAGCATGGATTTTGTGCAAGGGTTGCCCATGTCACCTTCTAGGCATGATACAATAATGGTGGTAATTGACAAACTCGCTAAGGTGCCACACTTTATACCAGGGAATCTAACGGATGATACACCTACCTTGGCAAGGCGCTTTGTTAAGGAAATATTTAGGTTGCATGGAATGCCAGAGAAAATCATATCAGATAGAGATGCTAGATTCACTTCAAGGTTTTGGACAACTCTTTAATCAGCTCTGGGAATTTAACTAAATTTTAGTACTGCATACCATCCTGAAACTGACGGTCAAACAGAGAGGACAAATCAGATTTTGGAAGACCTACTTCGCATGTACTGCATGGACCAATAGAAGAAATGGGAAGATTACCTACCTCTGGTAGATTTTTCTTACAATAATACATATCAAACATCTTTGGGGATGGCACCTTTCGAAGCATTGTATGGTAGGCCATGTCGAACACCTTTGAGCTGGGATAGTCTTGAAGATAGATTAATTGTTGGACCAGATATGTTGAAGGAAATGGAAAGGAAAACTAAGGAAATTAAGAAAAGATTGAAGGAAGCCTCAGATAGGCAGAAAAGTTATGCAGACAAGAATAGGACACCAAGGGAGTTTGAGGTGGGAGAGAAAGTCTTCCTAAGGGTTAGGCCACACAAGAGTTCCATAAGGTTTGGGAAAAAGACTAAGCTTGCACCTCGTTATGTTGGCCTTTTGAGATATTGGAAAGGATTAATCCAGTTGCATATCGGTTGGCCTTACCTCCCCAGTTGAGTTGAATCCATGATGTCTTCCATGTATCTCTTCTTAAAAAGTATGTACTTGATGAGAAACATGTAAGGCCTTCCCCAAACCAAGCTTTGAATTAACTTAGTTGACCATGTTTGACCCTATTAATAAATGCCTTATAATTTAATAAAATGGATTGTGTTTGGCAGATAGGTTTGTGAGAAAAGTAATTGAACCAAGTTATAGAGTTATCGCACCTTGTGGTGTACATTTTGATATGTTATGAATTTGAAATCCTAAAAGATCCATTGATTGGATAATCTTGATTTAATGTATGTCAACTATGTCTGGATGTAGAACGTATATGATTTTGTGATTTGATAACATTGATGAATGTTGATGCTTCATTTATATGCTTTATAGATACAGAACTCTATATGATTCTAGAATAGGATTAATTTGAGAGGAGGTATGTCATTATTGGATTTGCAGGACTTTACTATGATGATAGAAATGCGAATGCATGTTTTAATGTATGGATCAAAATTATGCGAATTACGATAATTGTTATGTGGAGTTATTTGGATGAAAGATGTATTGATTGATAAATGTATATTGTAAGAAGAGTGTTTGAAGTGCATTATTATTCATGTGTTTTATATTATATGAGATTATTTGGAAGTACTAATGTGTAAATTGAGTTGCGCAAGAATTATCCATGTGACCATGGAAATATTACGAAGAACCAAACCTAGACCTTTGTATGTTCGTAAAACCAGGGTTTGTCTATTTGGAGAGACAACACCCCGTTTGTGTTGTATTTTATTCGTAACCGTAAATGGTGCATATGTGTTAAGTGTCATTTAATTGATTTATGTAAAATCCACAAGAGACACGATTTCATGTATAAATTTGTAAAAGTATTTTCTTTGTGTCACTTGACACATGTGGATTTATGTTTGAATTTTTAAAATTGTCTCTTGGTGGGAATTGTTTAACTATAGCTTTTCAATTAATGTGGTGTGATTTCCATAAATGCCTTGGGTAAAGAATCTTTGGGATGGTCAACTTAAGTTTGACCCGAAAATTAACTTCAGAGGGGTTTAAAATGGGTTAAATAGACACCTAGGGGTAGTTTAATAGGGTTTCCTAAAGCCCATAAGGTATACCTAAGGGTTAGGCATAATTTTAGGCAAGTTTCTACTCCCATGTGACCTTTTAGACACCCTAAAAAGTAGGTTTTCTAAGTTGTGCGAAAATTGAAATTAGAAGGCTTGAGCTAAGTGGTTAACCTTCCTTTTGAATGAAAGTTCCCTTTTCCCATTTTACTTTACTTTCCTTTTTAGTTTTAGAAACTTGAGAGAACTCACACTAGTGTCTTCTTAAGCAAGAAAGAGAGATTTTGGGGGTAATCACCCACTCTCCATTTTTGGAGACAAAAGAATTTTGCAAAGAAACAGATAGAATTTGGTTTTGAGAATTTTGGCTAAGGGTAGAAAGAGAAGAACCGTGGAATTGGGCTGCTCATCCTCAACAAAACTAGCATACCTTTGGGCAGTTTAAGGTTGGTTGTATTTTTCTTAAAATGATTTCTTACTGCATGTGTGTTGAAAGTAATGTTTGTGTAAAAGACTAGTATCCGTGCATGTTCTCTTGGAGACTTATTGGGTATTTTATGTTTATACATTGTATGTGTTTTGGGAGTAATCAAGACCTCCTACTCTTGGGAGGGAGGAGGATCTTGTGGGTGGTAGAAGTGACAGCCCTCGAGTGAGAGACTCTCGTTATGAGAGTGATCACAAGGGAATTAATGTGACCCTTGCTGCATGGCTTGTTTATGCATTGGGGGTCATAAGGAGGGAAATAAGGCATGAATTCCTTGGGGGGCATAAGGAATAAGGGGTTGATTATGTTATACTTGATGTATTTGGTTTGCCATGAGGTGGCTATATGCTTTAGTTTGCCATGAGGTGGCTATTTGTGTTACCATATTTGCAGTCTCCTCAGGGTACTTGGTCCACTACCACCCTTGAAAAGACATCACTAATGTGTGGTATAGTGTAGCCCCGGGTTGGGAGTGTGTTTTGAGTTTGTCTGTATTTTGTCCTCTGTGTTTGCATGTTTGTTACCTGTCTAGGGCTTGGTTCTCTGAGCTCGGGGGTGGCTACCAGTTAGCCTAGGCTGGGAGGTGAGCACTCCATGGTCATATCCTTTGATTATTTGCAGGTTGTTGGAAGGAACGATTTAGGACAAATGGAAATTTGATGGAGTTATTTGTTGCAGAAAACTATTGGAAATATATTTATTATTTGTCTAAAGTCCTCATTTATTAATAATGAGAGACCTATTTGTAAAATGATGATAGTGTCTTTGAAATGTAATTTAAAGAAATGTACTACTTTAGATACTGCAGCAATGAAGTGAATAATTCTGGATTTAGTTCCTAAAAGTTTTGAAATTGGTATTTGTTGAGTTAATATTATTTTGAAAAGCAAGAAATTTATTTCCTCCCTTTATGCTTATGAAATACATTTGGAAAATAAAGAAATAATTTAATGATTGCATGCAAATTACTTTGAATACAAATGTTTTAGTTAATCCCTAATTCCATGGTTAAATTTAAAGGATTCTAGATAAATAAAGTTGCAGAAAATAAAATCACATATTTATTTGCAGAAATTTAAGTCTAGAAATTAAATGGACTATCTAGTTTTAATAATCACATATGCATATAGTTGTTGTTAAAATTATTGAACTCTGTTATTTACCTTTTTGCAAAAAATAAAATCTAGAGATGAATAGCCTATTCAATTTAAATAATATCATATTCTTAAGTTGTTGTATAATTTCATTGGTTTCCTGTCAATCATTATTGAAGAATATAAATCTAAAACTATTTAGTCTACCTCTGATTTATGGTATTTAACTTCAAAAAAAAAAAAAAATACCTTGTTTTAAATCTGAGAATTAATAATAATCTGTTCTATGCTTTTGAGAGAAAAATAATAATAATAATTTATATTGGCTTAAATGAAAGTTTAGCCCTAAATCCTATGAACATTCAAAATATATATATATATTTATTTATATTTACATTTAAACTATATGTATATAAATGAATATATATATATATATATATATATATATATATATATATATATATATATATATATATATATATATATTATATATATATATATTTATATATATATATATTTATATATATATATATTTATATATATATATATTTATATATATATATATTTATATATATATATATATATATTTATATTTAATTTTAAATTATATTTACATATATATTCTAAATTATATATAAATATATATATATATATATATATATAATTATATTTTATAAAAAAAAAAAAAAAAAAAAAAAAAAAAAGAAAGGGGTCGGGCTCAGGTCGAACCACTGTGCAATGCACAGTGGACGGCGGGGGTTGAACCCTGTGCATGGCACAGTGGTGGCCTTGGTCGGTGCCACTGTGGGCATCCACAGTGGACGGCCCAAAGGCCGCCACTGTGGGCGATCACAGTGGGTGCCGCCGTTGCGGCCGTCCACAGTGAACGGCCTGAGAGCCGCCACTGTGGGCGACCACAGTGGTAACCCACAGTGAGCGGTGTCGCTCCACCTAAAACCTTCACCACCATGATCTCCGCCCTGCGCGATACCACCCCTACGTAACACAAATGAAATGAGATAAAACCCTAGCCCGGGTAGGGTTAGGGTAAGATGAAAGAAGAAAGAGATTTTTTTTAATGTAGAACAAATTAAAGGATATATATAATATTCTATTAGGGTTATACATGTATGATTTTAAATATGGAAACAAATATATATATATATATATATATATAAGATTTCATTTAGTGTTTATAGAATAAAGAGAAGGGTTTTAGTATCTACTTAAATATATTTTTAGATAAGATGTTGAAACATTTATATTTAGAAAATAAATAATGTTTCTATATATATATGTGTTTAAATGAATAGGAGATACATAGTATAAAACATGATTGTATAAATTGTCTATAAGGTTAGGATAAATATTTTATTAAGTGTTTATATTTAACATTTGTCTCAAAATAAACATATGGGTATATTTGACAAAAGAAAAGTTGTTTTAAGATTATATTATTATTGGAGTTAATAATTTAGGAAATTTATTCTGTTGGTAGTTATTTGACTATAGGGAATAATTTCAGACCAACTTAATATAGGTTCTAGAGATTAAACCTTATAGAGCGATTTTCGTTATGGGGTTAAACGACCCTTTAGTCGATATAGTATAAACTACATTTTAATTATGTTAAAATAAAATATAGACTTTCATAAACTGAGTGTTAGTAACTAATCTAATTAGCTCCTAAAAGTGATTAATGGTTTTCTGATGGAGATTAATTATATCTTCTTCAATTATATTTAGAGAGGTTGATTAAATTATTAAGAAAAGGTGTATTAATGGGATGATGGGTACTTGATAATTATTAATTATTGATGTCGGACCAAGTAATTTTATTAATGTCTATCTAGTGGAAATGGATCTAATTAAGTACTAATAGACGCAATTGAAATGATAAGGACTTTTGAGTGAAATAATTATTACTCTTATAACAATTTATCGTTCCGCTTGTTATTAGGAATTATCGTGATAGTATTTAATATCATTTAAGATTTCACTTGGAACAACTTGTTAAGATGTCTCAACTGGTAAAGCTATGGTTGCGTGCACTTTAGTGTTTTAAAAAAATTAGTGTTTTAAAAAAAAAAATTGTTGGTTGTGTTTTGCCCAAAAGTTTGGGCATGACAAAACATATCTTGAATTGGGATTCTTTACAAGTCCAGGAAATGGGGGGAATAATGATAGAGCCATTCAAAATCTTGGAGAGGCGCCAATGCCAATTGCGCAACAGAGAGGTTGATCAATGCAAAGTATAATGGAATCAGTATGATGAAAAGGATGCCACATGGGAAGATAGTAGGGAAATGCAACAGTTGTTTCCTTTTTGGTTTGAAACTAATCATGAACTATAGACTCTTTTTGGATACATTCAATAAGTGCATTGGGACGATGCACAATTTAAGGGGGGGAGGATGCCATAACCCTCCCTTATCACTTTTAATTTGATGCAATTTCTATTATATCTTCTTTTGGTTGAACTATTGAATATGGTTGAATAAATATTATAAAAGGTTAAATAATGGACCCACATACACACTTGGAGAATATAATTTAAATAGGCATTATTTATTTTTCCCATTCCCAATTATGGCACATGTTGTAGGAGGAATTAGAAGGTTCTAGAGGAATCTTCATTCTTTAATTCCCTTGCATGTAACTCCCCCACTAGGATATTAATCAATTTTGCATGGATCCAATATTGGAAAAAGAATCTCATTTTCAATTAATTTCTCTAGATAGTGGAGTTATGGGGGTTTTCCTATATATTGTATGCAATTTTCAAAAAGAGGGAGTTGATTATTTTTTTTTGAAGAAAAGTTTTCTCAAGTAGTAGTTTTTTTTTCTGGTAGTCACATTTTTCATTTGTAGAATTGATAAGTTTGTTTGAAGAAATTTCACCAAGCTTGCAAGGAAGGATCAAGAAGGCTAGCTTGAAGATTTGAAGAGGATTCAACAAAAAAAGGCTTCTCCAAGTTCCCCTCCTCCTTTGCATTTGCTAATTGCTTATGTAAATTTTATATTTTCAAAAGGAAACATCTCCTCTTAGATTCTTTTATTTGAATATAATTTTCTGAAGGAAATTGTTAGATAGGTTAATTAGAAAGGAAAATCTATTTTTCATTAAAGAAATGCATTGACAAACATGCAAATGCAGATTTCTTTTTATTTGTTAATCTGTTTAGAGAAAATAAAGAAATTAGACTTTCTACTTTTTTTTCTGCTTTTTGAAATCTAGAGAAAATCTTGAATCTAGAAAAATCGTGCTTTTCAACATCTCTACCCCTTTTTGAAAACTCAAAATTATTTTATCTCTGTAAATAGTTTCTTTCTCTATGCATATAATCATTTGTATTGAGAAATCTCGCTACGTGAAATAGTATTTCAAATATGAATTTTTTTCTCAATATTGTTGTATAAACTCCCTGTGAAAATATTATCTTTGTTAATTATTTTTTTTCAGAAATCTCTCTCCCTATGTGAATATTAATTTCCTGACAAACTCATCATAAAAATTTATGTTTATCTCAATGTAAGGCAAATTTGTTGAATATGGTCATTGTGAAATCGAAATTTATACATTTATCTATCTCTGAGGTAATTTAGTTCTCTGTTGTATTGCTGCCTCAATTTCAAGCACAACATATCTTTTTGGTCTCCTGTGAAATCATCTGAAATAATTTTCTCTATTATTTTTCATACCTGTTAGTAGATTCTTATTTTATTTCTATAATAACATTTTTATATATATACCCCTCTTAAATTGTTAATAGAACTAGAATAAAACCATATATATATATATATATATATATATATATATATATATATATATATATATATATATATATATATATATATATATATATATATATATATATATATATATATATATATATATATATATATTACAATATTTATTTATTTTGTACGATAAGAAAAAATATATAAAATAAAATAAATTAGTTTCAAAAAAAAAAAATTTGCATTAAATAAACCAAACGGTTTACATTAAACCATAGATTAGAAAATAGAAATACATACTTTACGCCTTGATCCCAAGCCGAAACGGGTATGTAGGCAGTCTAGGGACGAAGTTGTCCCTAGTACTCAAGTGTTTGTGGATGGGGTCTAAGTTTGGTAAGAAGAAGGATTGCGAAGAATCCTCATTCAAAATATGTGTAATAAAAGAAAAAGTAATTCA
Organism: Cryptomeria japonica; assembly: GCF_030272615.1. Taxonomy (NCBI): domain Eukaryota; kingdom Viridiplantae; phylum Streptophyta; class Pinopsida; order Cupressales; family Cupressaceae; genus Cryptomeria; species Cryptomeria japonica. Next base: position 323,893,575 of record NC_081406.1, on the reverse strand, counting down.
ATGCATACTCGAAAGGAATCCCACATGGATTCGCTTGACTTGCTAAGGCTTTAAGCCAAATTTTGAGGCGGAATTCAAGATTGCATTATGTTATTTTGATTTCTCCTAAGGACGGTGACCTCGGTACACTCCTATTAGAGGAGTGTAGTGCTTAGTGAGTGGCTCGGGACCCGAATGGTCCTAATGAGTCTAAGTCTCTCGCTAGAGCACCTCCTATCCCAATTGGATAGATGCCTACCTCGTATGGGTAGATGCCTATCCCGTATTGGATAGATGAAACCTTTTGTTCTATATGGATAGATGCCTAACCCATATGGTTAGATGCTCATCCCGGATGGATGAATGCCTAATCCAAATGGATGGATGCCCAGAGTATGTGATTGAATCAAACACAAATGATTAAATTAAATATTAAAAAAAAAAAAAAAAAAAGAGGTCAAAATTTTGTTCGGCAAAGTATAGTGGGTTATTACAATCATCCCCCCTCTTTATCACTTATATCTTTCATGTGCTTCCTCTCTCATTCATTCCTCCTCTATCTTTATCTCCCTATCACTCCCTCTTCATATCTATCTATATCTCATTATCTCTAACTCTCTCTTATTCACTTCATCTCTCTTTCTCCATATCTCTATATCTATATTTCTCTCCTTCTATATCCCTCTTACCCCTCTATTTTTTTCTATCCATGTCTCTCTACCTCCAGTTCCCTCTCCCTCTCTATCTATCTCTTTATATCCATAACTTTCTTTACCTATATCTCCTTAGCTCTCTAACTCTCTTTCTATACCTATCTTTTTTCCTATCCATCTATATCTCTCTATATCACCTCTATCTATATCTATCCCTCTCTACCACTCCCTCACCCTCTTTCTATATTGAGCTAGTTTTCCTTCTCTCCCCCTCTTCTACTCTATATATTTCTACCTATCTCTCTTCATCTCTCCCTCCCTCTCTCCCCCCATCTCTCCCTCCCTATCCTCCCTATCTATCTCTATCCCATTCTCTTCCAACATATCTCTATATCTCTCTTTCTCTTCCCATATCTCTCTCTCTCTCCCTCCCTCCCTCCCTCCCTCTCTATTTGTCTCTCCACTTCTCTCTATTTGTTAATATAACTCTCTCCCTCTCTATATCTTCTTATATCTCTATCTCTCTATCATTCTATTTCACCATGTAAATCTCTCTCGAGCTCTCCTCACTCTTCCTCTTTACCTCTCCAACTTCCTATATCCCTTTATCTATATTCTATATATCTCACCATCTCCCTCTTTCTATCTCTCCATCTGTTTGTCCCCCTATTCTTATCCCCCTTCATCCCTAAACATGTCTTCCTCTCTATCCATACATCTCTCTCCCTCTCCCTCCCTCTCCCTTTTCCTAGAACTATATTTCTCTCTCTCTCTCTCTCTCTCTCTCTCTCTCTCTCTCTCTCTCTCTCTCTCTCTCTCTCTCTCTCTCTCTCTCTCTCTCTCTCTCTCTCTCTCTCCCCCCTATTACAAATGTAACATGAGCCTATTAGTAATGGACATTGGTTATCTTCTCGATTAAGAGGTTTTGTTACAATCATGCTAGGATCCTTGTAAGTGGATTCGTAGTTGAATCCAAGCTATCATTTGTCCATTGACACCTTTGTTGCACAAATAACGATATTTTCTAAATGATTTACCAATTGAAATCATGCACTACACAAATATATGCAAAAAATAGAACAATTTTTTCCTCATTTACCTTCTACACCTCTTCGGCATACCTATTGCACACCAAGGTGCAATTGCTAGTTTAAGTCTCTTCCTATGGATTGATCTAGTGCATTCCCCAAGAGTTGTGTATGTCTATAATCATGCATATGTAATTTGTGTACAAATAATATACCTCCTTTGCTATATTTTTAAATGCAATATTTCTCTTTTTCTAGCATGGATGGTGTTGCCATTGACTTTAATCCACTATTATTTGGGTATCAAACAATTACATTTTTGGGCCTTAGAATGTTGTGTTACTGATATTGTCATATTACAAACAATCTAGGTGAAAATTTGAAAATTGAAATTTGAGTGGCTAGGCATTTTTTTTTTATTATTTAACTTCTCCAATGAAAATTGAGTTTATAGTGAACTTTATTAGTCGATAAGTTATGTTAGGTGGGGTAAAAGTTACCTATTATTTTTTTACGGTTATCATTGGAAAATCACAAATTTTATTTTCCTTGTTTAGCATATTGTGGGATTATTACCTTCTCTGTCAGAAACCTCCGTCAAAATTTTAGGCCAAATGTATTAGTGAGTATTGCATACATTGAAGAGGTGGTTCGAAAAAATTTGAAACATACAAGGAGATCATATTCAGACATATTCTCAAAGATAATTTTGTGGCATATTATCACCTATCTGCAGCGAAATTTGTACAATTCGTTATTTTTTTAACACATTTTTCTACGCCAATAGTAGGAAATGAGTTTAGTGAAATTCTTGCTTGTGGCTATCCAAACACCTAAAAAGCAAACTTTAAAGAAGAGTTTCCAAAAAAAATATCTTAGTGTCTCCTTCATATTACATGATTGACGATAATTTTTTTAATGTGATATGTTTTTTCCTATCAAATTTGATTGAATAGACAACAAAAATATATCTTTAACATGAGATAAAGCACACCCTTTGGATATTAGTCTAATAATAATTTTTTCAATGTGTAGAAAATTGTATTTGCATTCCAAATAGAATTTGAAGTCGTTACAAATAATTCCTTGACTTGATAATAAAATTATGTAATATAGCAATATTTAAAATGTCATTGATAATATTGTGTATTCAATATTATATTTGAAAATTATACAATAAATAATAAATTAAACTAATATATCTTAAAATATACACATGTCAAATTATACCATCTAATATATTAACCTACATATGATTTTCTCGCGACATAACCCTTATACCACCTTCTGAATTGAAAATTCAATGGTTGACAATGTTTAAAATAAAAATATATTTTTTATTTTGTTCATTGAATGTTCACAAGATTCAATAATGGGAAGAGATGATATATCAACTATGATGGGCGAAATGGTGTGGAGATTTGAAGTGTTTCTAATCTCTTTTGCTTTGGGTTGGCAATATTATAAATTAAAATGAATTCATTTAATTTAATTTTAAAATGATAGGTTCAATTGATTGTCATCATTTTCTTTAGGAAAAGTATTTAATTATTTTTTCTTAATATCACAATTAGATTGAATATTGAAGTTTAAAGAACAATGTGTTTATTTTATCAATAGACCATTACATACTATGTTTTTTGATAATCATATTAAATATTTTTTGTCCAATAACAAGAAAGACTTTTTTAAAATAATGCGCATACCATGAGTCAATAAAAAAATAGTTAGATAATAATCCCTATATAAATATATCAATTGTTTTATTGAAGATAATTATTCACCATGATTCACATAATAATATCTATTTACAAACCATACTTTATTATTATAGTTATTTTGATGATAAAGCGTAATTTAAAATAAAATATTTACTCTACTAATTATTTTGTTAAAACAAGATAGTAAATGATAAATCTATTTTTTTAAATTAATTTTATAAATAATATATGAAAGTGATTAATAAGAATAGGCAATTAATGATTAATCATTTAATCAATGCTCCATGCAAACATTTTATATGCATGATTTAAAGCATTTTCAAATAATATGCTTTTAATCTAAGGTCTCTTAAAATATTTTTATGTTAAGAGATAATACATATTATTGTTTGATTTTTTTCTGAATAGGATAGTACATTGTATTTTATGTTCGTTGTTCTTTTTATTTGTGATTTTAGTAGTTGAAATGCAAAATATCTAGTAAAAATTCAATTAAAAGACTATCAATTATAGACACCTAAAATTGTCCAGCATTTCACTAATTTTTCTCTTAATTAATTAAATAATTTTAATTAGTTAATGAATCTAACTTTATTTTTCTATTTGAAATTCAAAAATAAAATTTCCCTCTAATCCCATGATTATTATTTTTTAAATTATTTAATTATCTTATTTTCCTCAATCTTGATTAAATAATTTTATTATTATTTAATTAATTTTCCCTTACCCAATTTAATTAAATATTTTTATTATTTAATCAAGAATATCAATTTCCATCCCTCTTTGCACAATTAAATAATTATTTAATTTATTAATTATGTCCTCAATAATCAGATAAATTATTTAATTTATTTAATTGTTCATTTTCGAAAATCATTTCCCTCTAAAAGAAATAAAAAAATTATTTTATTTATTCTCCTACAACACATGTAAAATTGTCTAATTATTCCCTCTTGCTAACTGCCACTGACTTTCACTTCAACTCCCAGTCACTTTTTTTGGTTGAGTAATCAATCCACCTCACTCTTGATCAATTCTATTGACACCATAATCATCTTTTCTAGAAAATCAATTATAATCACATGAGAAATCTTCTCTCAATCAACTTGTCTCAACAAATCCTCAACCATTGATCTTTTTGTTGAACTTTCAATCTCGATCGTTCATCAAAATCTCTTAAAACCATAAAATCTACTTCAATCTCTCAACATAAACAACCACAATCTTTGAATGTTTGTGGGATCACACTGCAAGAAAAGTGCTACAATTCTGAGAGCCACCATCATCTATAGCACAAGAAGGAGAAGATAAATTGAGACACTTGCATGAATTCACCATTACTAGTTTGCATATGGTTATTTCATTTATTGTTTTTGTTGAATTTGATTGCTTCCTCTATTGATTGCATTTTGAGAATTTTTAATAGATTAGAGTTTGTGGCTACTCTTATGATCTATTATGTGTTTCCCATTTTTTATAGCAAACACCAACAATAGAAAATTTCACAATCAAGTTATTTATCACTCTTTCTTGAGTATGTAACATGGACCAAGTATAGCATGCCAAAGATGTAGTAATTTAGCCAACCAAGATTAGGATCATGAAGGTCAAATCTATTGTCCATAAAGAACCATACCTCCCTCTCAAAAATTATTGATATCGTCAAGAGGTGGCCTTGCTTGTCAAACACCACCACAGCCATATTAAAGTCGCCATTTAAGATCCATCGAACCCCACATAGTTCATTTACAAGCCAACACCAAAGAAAGGTCCTTTGAACCATAGTTAAGGTGTAAATGTTGTCAATTCAAAAGGCTTTGTTGTTGATTTTCAAAAGGATTCACAAATCCCTATAAGGAAAATCACAATCATGTGCAACATAATGGAGCTACCATGTGGTAGCAACAAATGTCACCATACCTATGTGGCATTGCTCATGATTACTATTAAAAATATCTACCATATGAGGGTAAATGCATGAACCTATGTCACACTTTCAGCCAACTATGGGTAGCCCAGTCGGACTACAACCGGGTCGGGTGGCACCGTGTGGCGCGTGTGTGGTACTGAAATGGTGTCAAGAGTTTAGTCGAACTATCGGTTACATAAACCGATTTTTTTCCCACCAACCCCCATTTGTACCCTAAGGAGCTTTGAGAGTTCGGCCAGACTCACAAGGAGCTTATTTCCAGCCCCCGTTTTTCCAGGTAGGTTTATTTTTTTCCCCTTTTTTTTGTTTTGTATTTGTAATTAAAAAATTTATATATTTATTGCTATAATTATTTTTATTGAATAGTTTATCAATTTTTTCAAAAAATTTAGAATGAAAATATTAGAAAAATATTTTTAAAAATAAACCTAGCAAAATTAAAAAATTCATTAGAAAACTATTTTAAAAAAAAATACAATGAAAACAATAGAAAACTATTAAAAAATATGCACATATACCTGTTAAATAATTTATTTTTTAAATCATTTTCTCTTAAACACACATACATATACATATACACATAAACACACATGCATATACATATACACATACATACATACATACATACATACACACACACAAACACACATACATATGCATATACATATACACATACATACATACACACACACATACACCCACATACACACATAAACACACATACACACATACATACATACATACATACATACATACACACATACACACATACATATACATATACACATACATACACACACACATACACCCACATGCACACATACACATACACGTGCATACATACACATACACACATATGTACACATGTACACATGCATACATGCATATGTACACACATACATACACGTGTGCATGCGTACATGTACGTGCGTATGTGTGTGTGTACATATGCGTGTATGTGTGTGTACATGTGCATGTATGTGTGTATGTGTATGTAATCATGCATGCATGCATGTATGTGGGTGTATGTGTGTGTGTACATGTATATATGTATACACATATGTGTGTTTAAATGTGTGCATGTGTGTATGTATGTATGTAGGTACAGTATGTGTGTGTATGTGTATGTGTATGTGTATGTGTATGTGTATGTGTATGTGTATGTGTCTTTAATTTTAATGTTTCTTTAAAGTAATTTGTATCAAATGTTTCAATTACTTAGAATTGTACTTTAAATTACAATTGTATATCATTTTGAAATATGTTTGAATTAGTTTAAAATAGTTTTCAAAATTAGTTTGAATTGTTTAAAATAGTTTCAAATAATTATTTTTAAAATTCTTTGCTTTTGTAATTATGTACATATAGATATTTTCCACATGGTCGATCAGGCATCAAATGGTAGTGTTCATCGCGAGGGCGCTGACCAGACATCTAGATAATCTAGTCAAATGCCTTCTAGGGATAGTGATGTTAGGGCTCAACTTTTTGTCGAAACCACTCAGACCCTACATCGTGCTCTAGACCATCTTGCATCCACATTAGCTTCTGCCACTGCCTGACCTAATAAGGAAAGGGTGGAGACTATTAGAGATGAGTTTCTACACATGATTGACACTATTTGGACATATAATCCTTATGATGATATGTCTGTCGATTCTTTCTATATCTCCCTTTCTCGCAGTGTCACTGGAACGGTGAAATGGGAAACCGTGAGCAGAGATGTATCTTCTACACAGGTTCATACTATGTTCCCCCATTATCAAGGTCTAAGACCACGTAAGATTAGAGGATATTTAGTTATGATATTCATTGAACCACTTGTGGCACCATTCATATATCCTAGATGGTTGGCAACTCATCATATGTGGCCATAAAAGGATGAGTTGCCACTTTATTTTTACAAACAATTGTTTGCAGAGTTCCATATGGGCTTAGACGTTGATTATACATCTATACCAGTGAATGATAGATAGGGGAGAGGGAGGCTCAATGATAAATTTAGACGACCTGATGCACCAACGCTCGTTAATAAACGAGCATTAGTTGGTCCAAACCTTATGTAGCCAGTTAAAACATAATCAATATAACAAAGAATAATCAGAAATAAACACAAGTCTAGATCAAATGTTCTTCATTATTCTTCTGCAACTCCAACCATCCTACCATTACAATGAAAAAGTTCCTATTTTAAACAATCACCAAAAATTTCTTTTTTGGGCAGATTTTTACAAAATCCGAAAATTGCCATTTAAGGAAATTTTCAAATCTATCCCAAAAATCATGAAATCTTCTAGAAATCTAAAAAGAATTCCTACAACACAAAAAAAAAATTTCTAATCTCAAAAAGATTACGATCTCAAAATTAACTAAAAAACAAACTTTCTAAAAAACTGAAAAAGAAAGTAAAAGCTAATTTTGAGGCCTTAGATGAAGGAATCGGGCCCTGAAAATTTGAATTTTTGGAAGCCCTATAAAATTAGGTTTGTGGAAAATCCAATCAACTCCTCAAGATCTATGTCCACGTAAAATTTCATCCCAATCGAACAACCAAGTCAAAAGTTATGACCCCGTGAAGTCCCTACATCATTCTCCTCTCGTTGAAAAGAACGCAGCTCCTGCAAGTGGGTGTCCTCAAATTGCTGCCACTGACCTCGATCCAATTGCTGTAATTCACACTCTATAATCCATGTTCTCTCTAGTGGTGCTAATCCATCCCACTGTACCAAGTATCTATGGTATTCCCCTTGCTGAGTGCGAACAGTCTTCTTGTCGAGAATCTGTGCAATCTTCTCACGTTTCTTACTAGGGAGTGTTCGCTACCAATCTACTTCCTCCTCACCGCCATCATCATGAATGTCACCATGAAATATGTATAGATCAGAAGTATTAAATACAGGAGAGATATCAAGATGGAGTGGTAAATCGACCTAATAAGGATTGTCATTGATCTTCTTGAGAACCCTGCAAGGACCAACTTTCTTATATTTTAACTTGTGGTATGTGCTTGTAGGAAACCTCTCTTTCCACAAATAAACCATCACTAAATCACCTTCCTTAAAGAATTGATGTCGTCGACCAACATTGACTATACATTTGTACTTCGCATTACTTTCATGCAACTTTTGTCTCACCTCTTCCTGCAATTGGTGAAGGTGTTCTGCAAATGCTACTGCATCATCACTGATTCTTTCACTAAGGGGCAACTGCACCAAATCTAGAACACCCTTAGGATTCCTACCATAAATAATTTGAAATGGGTATTTACCTATAGATTTGTTCACTGAGCTATTGTAAGCAAACTTTGCTTGGGGCAATGCCAAATCCCACTCCTTGGGCTTCTCTCCAACAATGCACCTTAATAGGTTTCCCAAACTGCGATTGACTACCTTTGTTTGCCCATCGGTTTGAGAGTGATAGGCACTGCTAAACTGCAACTTTGTCCCCATCTTCTTCCATAAAGTTTGCCAAAAATGACTTAAGAACTTTGTATCTCTATCAGAGACAATGGTTTTTGACACACCATGCAACCAAACAACTTCTGAAAAAAATAATTTGGCCACTCGTGTTGCATCACTAGTTTTCTTACAAGCAATAAAATGAACCATTTTACTGGATCTGTCAACAACCACAAAAATAGAATCATTACCTCGTTGTGTGTTTGGCAATCCCAAAACAAAGTCCATGCTCCATGGTTCTAGAGGTACGGGAAGTGGCATGTACAATCTTGTATTATGTGAGTGTCCTTTAGCAACCTGACAGATCCTACACCTTGCCACATATCTGGTTACATCTCATTTCAACTTTGGCCAGTAGTATTTATCTTTGATTAAGGCTATTGTCTTATCCTTGCCAAAATGTCTAGCCAAACTACTGCTATGAAATTCCCTGATGATATTCTCCCTCATGGAACCAACTGGAATGCATAATTGTTTCCCTTTGAAGAGAGTCATCTTGCATAAATTATTCACCTTGAATATCAGACATATGTCCAGCTATTGGGTTCTTCAATTGTTCCACAATCTCCTAGAAGTCATTGTCAGACTCATACAAATCTTTGATTGCATCAAAACCAACTACCTCATTCTCCATTGTTGTTAGAAGTACAACGCGTCTGCTCAATGCATCTGCAACTTGGTTTTGCTTTCCTGATTTGTGTTTCCAAACAAAGGTATAGCCTTGTGAGAATGAAACCCATTTCGCATGTCTACTACTCAACTTATTTTGTGTGTTCAGATATTTTAATGCGATGTGATCTGTGAACAAGACAAACTCCTTTGGAACTAAATAATGTCTCCAATGTTGCAAGGCTTGCAAAAGTGCATAAAACTCTAGATCATATGTGGAATAGTTCTTCCTTGCCTCATTCAATTTTTCACTAAAAAAGGCGATTGGTTTACCTGCTTGGCTAAGAACAGCTCCAATACCTACATGTGAGGCATCACAATCAACTTCAAACACTTTTTCAAAGTCTGGTAATGCTACTATGGGAGCTTCAGTTACCTTCTTCTTTAGAAACTTCAAACTTTCTTCAGCCTCATTGGTCCACATGAATTCCTTTCCTTTGGTACAATCTGTTATGGGTGCAACAATACTACTAAAATTTTGAATAAACTTTCGATAAAATGTGGTCAGACCATGAAAACTTCTTACCTCTGTTATGCTCTTAGGACTAGGTCATTCCAGAATTGCTCTAACCTTCTCTGAATCCATCTTGATACCTTCTGTAGAAACAATAAATCCAAGAAATACAAAACTCTCTTGCATAAAACTACACATTTTTAGGTTTGCATAAAGTTTCTCTTTCCTCAACACATCCAATATGACCCGCAAATGCTGCAAGTGCTCCTCTTTGCTCTTACTAAAAATTAAAATGCCATCAAAATAAACTACAACCAACTTACCAATGTAAGGTCGAAGCACTATATTCATTAGTCGCATGAAGGTACTGGGTGCATTAGACAACCCAAATGGCATCACCATCCACTCATATAATCCAACTCTAGTCTTGAAAACAATCTTCCATTCATCCCCTTCTCGGATCTGAATTTGGTGATACCCACTTCTCAAATCAATTTTACTGAAATACTGGGCCCCTACAAGAACATCCATCATGTCATCCAAGTGAGGTATAGGGAATCAGTATTTGATGGTAATTCTATTGATTGTGCGGCTATTTGTGCACATCCTCCATGTACCATCTTTCTTTGGTGTTAGTAATGTTGGTACAGCACATGGACTCATGCTTTCTCGCACAACACCTTTCTTCATAAGCTCCATCACCTGCTTGTTGAGTTCTGCATGTTGTGTAGGGGTCATCCTATATGCTTCCTGATTAGGTGTAGATGCTCCCGGAATTAGATCAAAATGATGTTGAATGTCTCGCTTCGGTGGAAGACCATCGAGTAGCTCATCAGGTATAACATCACTATATTCTTTGAGTACCTTTGCTACTTCAGTGGGTATTGGTATCCCTCCTCCTTCCTCGTTTTGTACCATTAATGCATAACAGAATCATGTCACCTTCATCTCCTTAACAAGCTCTCTTTCAGACAACATATTCTTAGCTTCCCTTACATCCTTAAGGGGTAATAAGATGACTTTCGATCCCTCCTTCCAAAATGTATATGTATTCCTTTCCCCATCATGCATGACCTTTATGTCATATTTCCAAGGCCTCCCCAATAATACATGACATGCATCCATTAGGATGACATCACACCAAACCTCATCTTTTAAAGTTCTGCCTATAGAAAACTTGATCAGGCACCTCTTATCAATAGTAACTTCATTCCCCTTCTTAGACCATGCAATACGGTAAGGGTGAGGATGTTTCTCACACTATAAATTCAACTTATCTACCATCTCTCTGGAAACCATATTCTCACAACTACCGTTGTTAATAATAACTTGACATACCTTTCCTCCTGAGGTGCATTTGGTTCGAAAAAAATTGGTTCGAAGCCATGAGTCATTAGAGCTTTGAATCTATGTTTTCTCCTTCTCTGGGATTATCAAGGTTCTCCTTATCATGAGTTTTTCTCCTACGTCTGGGAGAACTTCTAAATCTACTCCATCATTTTCAGATTTAGCTAAAATCACCCTGGACGGTCCTCCTTGATTTCTATCTTGCATGTTAAAATTTGAGCACTCAAATGCTCTGTGGCCTTCTTCCCCACACCTAAAACAAGTGAATGGTCTCCTTTGGCTTTCCCATCCTCTAACACCACCATAACCTCTTCCTCTTTGAAACCCGCATCCTCGTTGTAGATTAGAGGACTTTGGGCAGGTATCATCTTGCTTCTCTACTCCTTGAGATGAATCTCCCCTACCATAACTTGAACTGCCACATGAAGGAGATGAATTACCCCTTCTTCCTCCTCTATTCCTTTGAAAATACTATATGTTTTGCTTTTCTTTTGCCTTTAGAGCTAGTTGATAGGCCTCTTCCATACTATCGATCTGGTGCATGCTTAATTCATCCTGAATTGAAAACTTCAATCCAATTACATACCTAGCAGCCATTTGTTCATCAGATTCTTGATGCTCAACCCGAATGGACAACTGTTAAAATTCATTTGTGTAATCTTGTACAGTAGATAAGTTTTGCTTCAAATTTTGAAATTTGTGAAACAAAGTTTGTGCATAGTCTAAAGGCAAAAAAATTTCTCTTAATTCCTCCTCCATCTTGCTCCAGGTTTTGATCTTCTCTTTTCTTTTCCTCATTCTCTCCTTTTGTAGATGATCCCACCAGATCATTGCATGACCCTTTAACTTAGTGCATCCAAACTTAACTTTTTTTTCCTCTGTCAAATTTCCATTCAAAAAATTTCTCCATCTCATTCAGCCAATCAATCAACTCCTCTGGTTTAAGACTACCTGCATATTCTAAAACTTCAACTTTAATTCCTTCATTCTTCCCTTCTAATTCCCTAAGCATCCTCTCTTAAAAATTTCCATGATTTATTGGCTCTTCTTCAAACTCTTCAGACTGATCTATATCTCCTTCATCTAAACCTTCATCAGAATTATCTTCCCTTTGCCTCAGTCTCTGATTTTCCATTATATTCATGAGCTCTACAACCTACCTTTGGAGGTTTTGCATGTCTTTATGCATCTGAGCAAGACCTCTTCCTCTTCCTCTCCCAACCATTTTCCCGCTCTGATACCAGATGATGTAGCCAATTAAAACATAACCAATATAACAAAGAATAATCAGAAATAAACACAAGTCTAGATCAAGTGTTCTTCATTATTCTTCTGCAACTCCAACCATCCTGCCATTACAATGAAAAAGTCCCTATTTTAAACAATCCCCAAAAATTTCCTTTTTGGGCAGATTTTTACAAAATCTGAAAATTGCCATTTAAGGAAATTTTCAAATCTATCCCAAAAATCATGAAATCTTCTAGAAATATAAAAAACATTCCTACAACACAAAAAAACAACTTTCTAATCTCAAAAAGATTACGAGCTCAAAATTAACTAAAAAACAAACTTTCTAAAAAATCGAAAAAGAAAGTAAAAGCCAATTTTGAGGCCTTAGATGAATGAATCCGGCCCTGAAAATTTAAATTTTTGGAGGCCCTATAAAATTAGGTTTTTTGTAAATCCAATCAACTCCTCAATATCTACGTCCATATAAAATTTCAGCCCAATCGGACAACTGAGTCAAAAGTTATGACCCCACGAAGTCCCTGCATAATTTTTTGGTTCTACCAAAACATTTGGAATTATCACAGACAGCAGATGCAACAGATGATGATGTCAGGTGACATATCTACTCTAGCATTGCATAGATTTCCACTCAGGTTAACCAGATGGCATCTGATCATGTTGGGAGATATTTTATTGCGATCGCAGGGTACCATTCCGCAAGCTACAGATGTGACATCTAGCAGTGGCACTGATCCTTGCACCTGTGTAGACATACCATCTCCACTTGATGTTGCATGGTTAACAGAGGTTGATCCATTGCAGCGAGTGATTGCATTGTTGTCTAGTGATTTATTGGATTCGTATACATTTTTTTCTCTGATTCTTGAGATCCCACTCGAGGATGTACCAGCACAGGTGAGACAGCATGTACACGGAGGTAGAGAATCTCAGTGTGATATGGGGAGAAGGATGGAATTATGGTGCATCCTATAGCCCCTCCACCAAATACATTAGTTGATCCCACACCTCCTCCTTAGCCTACACCAGGCAAGCTGACACCTGAGCCACCACATCCTACACTGTTATCGCCTATTACTTTTACACCTCCTACTCGACCTCATGGTCACTATACCAGTCTTCTTATTGACGGTTTAGAGGATGCATCACTGGATATAGACATTGACCATGTGTCCTTCCATTCATCTGAGGTCAGGAGGATCGGAGATCCTTCGAGTTTCGTGAGGTACACATTTTTTTCTATAAGGTCATATTATTTATTTGATTTTAAATAGTGGATTTCAAATTCAAAATTGTTAACACAATTTGAATTTTGAATTATATGCAATGTCCTATTACATTGGAGACATTAGGAGATTTGCAGTGTCCTTCTGCTTTTGCACATGTTCATAGTCAAGTACACATTGTTTTTTTTCTATAAGGTCTTATTTAATTGATTTTAAATAGTGAATTTCAACTTCAAAAAAATTAGTTAGCATAATTTTAATTTTGAATTATGTATGATCCAGGTTCGTGGACCACATTTGAGTTCTTCATCTCGGATACATGTGGCCCATGCACACTCTGGTGGTGCAGATGATGGATTAGACCAGGTAAAATTTGCATGTACTTATGTTGAAGTAAAATTTGCATACTTATAGCTAGATAATATTTGCATGTGCTTATATATACGTATGCTTACATGTACTTTCTTGTGCAGGGAAAGCATTCAGGACATGGATCAATGGAGGGTCGACCGACTTAGTTTATACATTGTCATTGTTTGATGAGATTATATGTATGTAATGCGTGTACTTTTTTTACATATATGTATCTGATACTTGTTTGATGAGATTATATACATATCAGACACTTGTACATGTTTGTTTATGTATCTAACACTTGTACATATCGAACACGTTTACATGTTTGTTTATGTATCTAACATGTGTACATATCGGACACTTGTGCATCAGACACACTTGTTTGATGAGATTAATTGTTTATTTATTACACATGTTTGTGTGTCTATGTTATATTTTTATAATTAGTTCAAGTTACATAGAATTGATCATGTTATTTTAGATGATAAATCTTGATATTTAGTTAATTGAATTGTTGATTTAATAAATTGAATTATTAAATCAATTAGTTAGTTGAATTGTTAATTGTTGATTTTATTTAGTTAGTTGAATTGTTGATTTAATTATCAAATTATTCAAATCAAAAAGTGATTCAAATCAATTAATCAAATTATCTAGTCAATTCAATTCACTGAATTAATCAAATTAATTCAAATCAATTCAAACCAATTCAATGAATTATTAAATCAATTAGTTAGTTGAATTGTTAATTGTTGATTTGATTTAGTTAGTTGAATTGTTGATTTAATTATTAAATTAATCAAATCAATTCAAATCAATTAATCAAATTATCAAGTCAATTCAATTCAATGAATTAATCAAATTAATTCAAATCAATTAATCAAATGAATTCATTGAATTAATCAAATCAATTCAAACCAATTCAATGAATTATTAAATCAATTAGTTAGTTGAATTGTTAATTGTTGATTTGATTTAGTTAGTTGAATTGTTGATTTAACTATTAAATTAATCAAATCAATTAGTTAGTTGAATTGTTGATTTAATTATTAAATTAATCAAATCAAATCAAATCAATTAATCAAATTATTAGGCCAATTCAATTCAATGAATTAATCAAATTAATTCAAATCAATTCAAACCAATTCAATGAATTAGTCAAACTAATTCAAATCAATTCGATGAATTAATCAAATTAATTCAAATTAATCAAACTAATTCAAATCCATTAATCAATCCAATGAATTAATTATTTATCAATTCAATTAAGTGATTCAAATACATCCACTGATTTAATCAAATTAATTAATCGAATCAATTCAAATCAATTAATTAATTCAATTCAATTAAGTGATCAAATCATTATAAGATAGCATGCGACAAATTAACTCAAGTTGTGCAAATTTTGATTTCAAAGCAGTTGCAACAAATAAACTCAAATGTACATGTGTACATATGTATATATTGCAATTTAAAATAACTCGAATGTATATGTATATGTATATGTATATGTGTACATGTGTACATATGTTGCAAATATTAACTCAAATGTACATGTGTGTACATATGTATATATGTATAGCGATCCAAAAAATAGCTCGAATATATCCTGGTCAAAAAAATACACGAGTTCACTTGTTCTAATAAATTAAGTGAGCTCATGGTACATAAAATCTGGATCCTTTCTATCTTTTACTATCTCTAATATCCTTTCATGATCTTCAATAGGCAACCTCCACTTTTGGGAGCAACGACCTCTTTTTTGTAAAGTTTCAAAATTTAATCTTGTTGTTATAACTAAATGACTATAATGCAAAACTTTTTGGTTAGGCATGTATTCAATAAATGTAACACCATTGTTATCTATCTTCATTTGTTGATAATAAGTACCTTTAACAACGATTGATCCAGTGGGATACTATTGCCCATCAACATCTTCCACTGATTCTGACAATTTACATTTTGGTTTTGTGCATCGTAGTAGGTAATAGTCAACACCTTCAACATTGTCAGGATCTGCAAGCACGACAAAAATATCACCTGTACACGACAAATTACAAAGAATTAAATTATAGTGTATGGTAGAATGTAAAAAGAATTAAAATTTAATTGAAATTTAAACAAAGTACATGAAAATGTGTAAGGATATTTAAATAAAATGTAAGTGTACCTGGCACAACTAAATCGGAAATACATTCAAAATCAGCTGAATATATAGGATCATGAATATCTAAAATGTCACTTTCTTCAAAAGAAGGCATTGCAACAAATTGTTTCATCTCCCATTGTGAAACAAATCCGTCTCTAATATTTTGACATTGTTGAATATTTGCGTTGTTTTCAATGCAATCAACACAAAAATATGATTTTTCTCTAACCTGAATCACAAGAGGTTTGTTATGTCCTGTAGTCATCACTTGATGCAAACTTCTAATGCCATTAATTGGTTGGCAATTATAAGGATTGGAACAATCAATGACTTTAACTTCCCAAAAATAGTGTTTGTTGTATGTCGTGTCACGTGCCCCAAAATGATTTTTGCACCATTCTACTATCTCACTTGAATTTCGTATGTTGTTACCTCCAAGTTCATATTGGCAAAGTACACACTTCACACAAGCTCCTACTCCATCATGCTCTCCTTTTCCATGTCTACTCTAAAAAACGTTCCACAAAAACTTTAGACCACATTTGGCATGTTGTTGTGACAACCAATTGAACGCTTTTGCAGATTTAAATTGTCTTATCAAGTTACAATCAAATATATTATATTAGTTTACAAAACTTAATTATACTAAATAATTAAAAGACTATAAGAAATCTAATCAATTTTTTCACTTACCAGCACATCCATCAGACCAAATCCAATATTGTGAAGCATTTATCTGACGATGTATGATATTTTCAAAAATAAAACAATGTGCTACATAACTCCTATCATGACAAGTATCATCACTAATATAAAAATGAACTTCTTTAATGATAATGCATTCATCTTCACCAGATTCTACACCGTCCACATGAAACTCTGCATGTCTATACAAAACTTGCACAAAAATGGCAACCTGCTCAAAATGATAGTATTGAGTTTGAATCTGTGTGTGAGGACTGAATGTATAGTTCTCATATGTCTACTATTGAAAGAATACAACCTGGAAGAAAGCAATTATTTGAGATACGAAACTGTTTTGTTTGCCATCTTGCACCATGACAATGTAGGATATGTGGATATATCATGTTGTGAAATCTACACATAAACTCTTTGTAAGGCAATTCACTCCCTTTTAACATTATTTTTTTCGATTCAGCTCCTAAATTTGTCTGATATTTTTCATATTTAAATCTCTTCCATAGATCTTGCATTGAAAGATCAATGTTCTCAATTTGTACAAACTTATTCAAATCTCCTCAGTCAACACATGTATTTTTTATACATTGTACATTGTACTCATTTGAACCTTCTAATCTGTCACATAAAATAGACTTCACAAATTGTGTTGCACTTGCAGGGATGACTACATTTGGATTAGTTTCTACCATTGCCTTTTTATATGACTGAAGGTGCAGCTGAAATTCAACATGATTTTGACAAGAAGTTTCACATACCTTATTGATATGCACAAAACATGGTCGTAATCCCTCAAACATTCTTTGACATATCTTGACATCTAGAAATTCTTGTTTGAATGCTTCAAACAGTTCGTTCTGTGTTGTGTCTATAAACTGTTTTGGATGTGCAATTTTTGTACCATCTTCATCTCTAATTTGTATAGTGTCTCTTCTATTGGAAGAAACACGAGATTGACTGGTCCAGTATTCAATAACAAGTCTTTTTACATCTTCAACAATTCTCTCTTTTCGAGGAACCCTGCAAATATTGACCCAATTCTTTTCAATATTCTCATCCAGCCTATTTCTTTTCCTAATATATCTTTTCACAGTTCTTCTAGAGACATCCAATAACTGGACAATTGTTTGAGTTTGTCTTCTTTGTGATAATTTATTACTAGAAATCATAGTCATTAATGCTCTTTGTGTTGCACTTAAATCAGCAGTTCAACTTGTGTTCTCGATACATTTCAGAGCTTCTTGCAAATTTTCAACCACTGTCTGATTTATTGATCCCTCTGATGATTTCTTCTTGTTATCAACACCCAGCAACTCCAAAATGGGGGTCATTTATTTTCTCCTAAATAACTTTGCAAACAATTGTGCTCTTCCAATTAGAGATTTATCTTGAAAATATTCACCCCAATATTTTTTGTTGTGTAGCTTTATTGTGCTTTCTAGTACCATATCCTCAACTGAAATCTCATTGAAAAGAGCATCTTCATCCATCTCCATCAAATTGGACATACCAAATAAAAAATTTATGGATTGAATAGGACCAATTTCTTCTCTTTCCTGAATCGGGGCCACTTCATCGTCCATGGGAACTTGTTCTTGAGTAGGTGATGTATCCCTTTTTTGTCTCTTTTATTCGATCATACTTCCGTACTTTAGTCCTTTTATTGCCCATTGGACAAATTTCTATTGAGAAGCAATCCAAATTTGTAGACCCCTAAATACACATACCCACATGCACATATATGTCAAGTTAATTGGACCTAGCTTTAAATATAAATATACACAGTATATACACACATACATGCAGACACACACACATACATGCAGACACAGAAACATGCATGCAAACACACACGCATATATGCAAACACACACACATACACATATACACAATATATACACAAACATACACATACACATACACATATACATAGACGCACATACACACACACACATACATACACATATACACAGTATATACAAAAACATACACATACACATACACATACATAGTATATAAACATACATATGTACATACACATACACACATACATACACACACATACAGATACACATACACATACACATACATACATAAACACACATACACATACATGCATACATACCCATACCTACACACATTCACACATACATACACACACACTCATACACACATACACACACATACTCACACATACACATACATACATAGATACACATGCACACACACATACATATACACATACATGCATGCACACATACATGCATACACACATACATACACACATTCACACACACGTACATACACACACATACTCACATACACACATACACACCCATACATGCACACATTCACACACATGTACATACACACACATTCACACATACATACATACACACATACACTCATACACACATACTCATGCATACGCATACACTCATACACTCACATACACATACATACATACACACATACATACATAGATACACATGTGCACACACACACATACACACATGCACACATACATACATACATACATACACACATACATACACACACTTACACATACATACATACCCATACCTACACACATTCACACATACATACACACACACATACACACATACACACACACATACGCATACATACATAGATACACATGCACATATGCATACATACACACATGCACACATACATACATACACACATGCATACACACATTCACAAACATGTATACATACACATACACACACATACTCACATACACACATGCACGCCCATACATGTACACATTCACACATTCACACACACATACATACACACACATACATGCACACATTCACACATACATACACACACATACACTCATATGCACATTCTCATACATACACATACACGAATACACTCACATACACATATATACATACACACATACATGTATAGATACGCATGCACACACACACACACACACACACACACACACACATACACACATACATACACACATGCACACACACATACATACACACATACATGTAAACACATTCACACACATACATACACACACACGTACTCACATACACAGCCATACATGCACACATTCACACACACATACACACACACACGTACATACACACATACATGCACACATTCACACACACATACTCATACATACACAAACACTCATACACTCACATACGCATGCATACACACACACACATACACTCATACACACATACACATACACATGCATACTCACACATACACATACATACACATACACACATACTCACACACATACACACATACACACGTACATACACACATACATACACACACATACACACATACATACATGCATACTCACACATATACACATACATACATACATACATACACACATGCTCACACATGTACGTGCACATACACATACATGTACATACACACATACATACATACACATACACATATATACTTGTGCACATATATACTCACACATGCACACATGCACACATACATACATACATACATACACACATGCATACACACACACGTACATACACACATACACACCCATACATGCACACATTCACACATACATACACACACATACACTCATACACACATACTCATACATACACATACACTCACATACACATACACTCACATACACATACATACACACACATACAGTCATACACACATACATACTCACACATACACATACATATACATGCACACATACTCACACACATACACATACATACGCGCACATGCACACATACTCACACATGTAGACATACATACACATACACACATGCTCATACACATACACATACACATACATACATGCATACATACAGACATACATACATACATGCATGCATACATACATACATACATACTCACACATTCACACACAGATGTACGTGCACATACACATACACACATACACATACATACAAACATACACATACACGCATACACATACACATACATACAAACATATATATATATACTCATGCACATATATACTCACACATACACACACATATATATCTACACATACTCATACATACACACATGTACATATACACACATATACAGACACACACATGCGTGCATATACATATGTACAAACATACATGTATACACATACACATAAACACATGTACTCATACAAACATGCATGCATACACACACATAGACACATACATGTACATATATATACATATATAGAAATGCATATACATAAATTTTTTGTAGCCATTTAGATCAAACATCGCAAACAAGAAGACACAATGATCGTTACAACTACTGATACTAAAAAAAATAACGTGACCAATATGTATGTTCATAGGCCAAATTCAGCCCAATTTCCACGGGTCTAAACATAATCATTGACACATCAAACACTTTCTTATCCTAAGGTCAATGTTCTCATGATGGTAACTTCAGCCCACAACATGGAATCTCTGTCTGCTCAAGTGTAGGGACACCTTGAGGGGTGTATTCACTAATTTTGCCCTTTTCATGAGCGAATAGCTAGGGGCCTCCAGGACTGGAAGGATGACCCTATCACCCTCTCCCCGGAAAGCTACAAGTAGCTTATACTAAGCCGAAGATTTTTGTCTCATCCCACGGGAGCCTTATGGTGAGTGTCTTGGGGGAAAAACCATCTATCCCCTTGCATTGAAGCTATCGTGATGCTCAGACAAAAAAAGGGTGGGCCACTACTCTAAGGTGTTTAGTGGGGGAACTTCTGCGGAAGTTGGTGTCTACCTATGCGGAAACAACTCATTCAAGAACCCACTTCTCATTCTCCACACAAATGCGTACACATAATGCAGATACTAGGGAGTACCGTTGGTGTAGATACACGTCACCAAGGTGTCGCATCTTTTGTATAAAGTATTAATTTATATAGTGGGCAGAAGAAAGTACCACTTGGGTCGTTCCCGTTGCATCGGCCTTATGGGCTTCTCGGGAGGGCAGACCCTTCTACCTAAAAAGAAGATGATAACAATTTCTCTTACACCCAACGCCCAATGGAAGACGAGTGGAGTTCATATACTTTTGTTATCATCTTTAGGGTTCTATCTAAACACAAAGCATGCCAAAGGCATAAAACACCTCAAACAAGTTAATTAACCCCAAAATGGAATAAAGATGTGAGCCTAATTAAACTAGAAAGGAAAAACAAACAGACATGTAGACAAACTTTCTAATAGTATTTAAATGAAAAATGGGTAAAAACTCAAATTATACACGTAATTTAAATATTAAAATTCTAATAAATTAAAATTAACATCAAAAATACCGAGCAAAAAAAAATTAACATCAAAAATATTAAATTAAATAAAAAATACCTTGTAAAAGTCATCAACAATACGTCCAAATGGTCATCAAATTGACCCTGATAATCCAGCTAGTTGACTTCGCAAATAAAACAAAACAAAACAAAAAAATCTTATTTTGTCCCTTGGTTGGATGGGGGACCAAGTTTGGCTTGCCATGTGGCACCAAAATGGCCATTTGCTCTGCATTTTCACCAAATTGAATTTCTGGCCAATTTTTTGTCAGACAGAATTTGTTTTTACAAAAAAGAAAAAATACCCTTTTGTAGAGCTCGAAGTCACGAATCCAGTCATATAATTTTTTTACTATTTTGATAATTTTAAATATTTTTTATTAATTAAACATTGCGAGTATCTTTTTAATGTTTAAAAAGAGGCTGATTAGAAATTAAAAAATAAATATTAACTAAAATTTTTTTAAAAATTAAAATATTATTTTTCACTAGATGAGAGAATCTTCTTGAAAAGGGTATTTATTTTTTTTGGTTAATGATAAATTTAGTAGTCAAAAGGTGACGTTGAATGAAAATTGTCAAATTTAGCTATGTTGGACTTCAAAATATTATAACGAGAAAAATATACATCAAAATTAAATTATTTTTTTTAACACTGCATATATATGTTCTCTATTTGGAAAAAAAAATCTGAAAAAATTAAGTCCATTTTCATTTTTTTTGGTGACGCCGACTAGAAACCTTTATTTTCAACATTTTTCCGCAATAAAAAATCTATCTTTGAATTTATAAAAAAAAAATCAATTAAAAAATAACAGAAATAAATTTCATTAATATTTCTACATTTGATCAGTTTACATCATTTCAAAATTCAATTTAGAAATGTCACCTTTATGTGGTTGAAGTTAAACAGTTTTAGTTATGTTGGTCGGTGCCTTTATAAAAGTGTGACACAGCATTGTGCTTTTACCCATGAATTTGTCCAAAGAAGCAAGTCTCCATTGGATATTAGTTAATTGGATAAGAGTCTCCATATGGTAGATATTAGTTCTTTTTTAGTTCTTTGGATATTGTCCATTGTATAAGATTCTCAATGGAGTCTCAAAGAATGTCCAAAGAAGCAAGACTCCATTGAGACTCTTATACAATGAACTTGTGGTGTGGGTCTATTAGACCCCCAATGTTTTTGATTAAGGTAAAAACAGGTTTTGAAGGGGCCCCGAAACCCTTTTACAAAAGATACTTACGAGAGAATAGCATTAAGAAACCAAAAGGAACAGACATAAGAAAAACCAGCATGGCAACTAGAAAAAACCAGCAGAAAAGCCCCAAAAAACCAACGACAACCAGCCAAATCAGACAAAGCACAGAAAAGGAACTATTTTATGTTTTTCAAGGCATTAGCCAAGTTATTGCTAATCCCATACAGTTCTTTGATATTATCCCTAAGATTAGGGATTTTCTTAGCAGACACCACAACAACTTTCTTCAAGCTCGCCCTAGTTCTCTTTGTCGCTCCACCAGGAGTAGAATCTCAGTCTCGATAGCATCTTCATCAATGTCGAGGTCCACCACCGGTTTGGGAGAGCTGGAGTTTTCAAGGACCTTAGAGATTTCCTCTAGGTTCTTTGTAACAACAATCAAGATGTTCGGAATCATTGTCAGCAGGTTTTTCATTGCCACTTTACCTTCTTCCAGATAGTCAATCTAAGCTTCCATCTTCTTAACTTTTTCCTCCATGTCCTTCTTCCATTGCTTCTCGTTCCTATCGTCTTCCTTCCTTTTCTCATCCATCTACTTACCATTTTTTTCCATATTCTTCAAAAATTCATATGTCCACCTGTCAAAACCCAATCTTGCCTCAGTAAGGTTTTTGAGGTTATCCAGGAATAACCCTTCTCCAGCACCCTCCTTATCCTTACTCAGACTATCCTTAGTTGTTTCCTTCACGGGTTCCTTATTCTTCTCCCTCTCAGAATCTGTTTCTTTTTCCTCATTAACCTTATCATCCTTCTCCACCATAGGTTGGTTGTTGACATTGCCTAAGCTAGCATTGTGAATTGGACTATCTTGGTCGGACACGTCCTCATATTAGACCCCCAATGTTCTATGAGAAATAATTCATGAAAAATGGAAGTCCGAGGATGTTTCACTAAACTCTAAACCTAGTAAAACTAGTAATTGTTTTGTAAATGCAAACTCTAATTCTATTGAAGCTCTCAAAGTGCATGTTATTTTTAAGGAAAAATTTATCTTCCTCTACAAATCAAGGCTTGTGAGGGCATATATTTCTCTTAATCAAAGAAGTGGTTTGAACAAATGATATAGTGCTTAAATTTTGAGACAATAAAAACACTCACAAAGGGGTGTCATTTGAGAATAACAAGGTTTTCCAACCTCCTTGGAGAACTCACCAAATGTTCAAGTGAGTTTTGACTAAGCCACCACCATTTTTTTTGTTTTTTCATTGGTGTTGGACACAAAAGTGTCACAAGCACCACATTTTTATTAGTTACACTACTATTATGTCCCAATATCATTAGCACTAATCTAAAATCTCTTGTTAGGTCCATTACAATTGCCTTTATGATTGTCAACATTAGTCTAACCCTCCTTGCCCTATTTGAGGCATTTTACTCATTAGTTTGGAGATGGATGGATAAAGGACAATCCTTGATTTTATGTTGTGGATGGGCCAAATATAACTTGTCTACTTCAACACAAACCATCCTCCAAGAGAAGAGGTGATTTGATATACAAATGACCACCAAAGCAAAGATAAGCATGAATTTCAATTCACGCAAAGACATGAAGGGCTTATTGGTCAAACACAACAAAGTCCCTCATCCAAAGTATCATGTCAATAGTAACGTTTAAGGACAGCATTTATATGTTTAGCTTCCTAAAAGTGAAGAAAAAAAAAACCTATTAATTTGACTATCCAATTTAACTCTACAAAGGACCCCATTAATTTTCACCCATTTACTAAACATGCTTCCAAAGGAGATTTTGCTATAAAATACCCTATGAGAATATAGTATTAGTCGATAGGCTATATATGATGGCAATAGCCACCAGATTTTCCTCATGTCAAATGCTTGAAAAAAGACACGATCAAAAGTTGACAAAAAAAGGTTAACATTGTACAGTGTTGTGTCGTGACCTCAAATTAATTTTTAAATAAACGAGGCAGACACGTCTATTACCTCTGCATCTTCTTTTATTAGGATGGTGTCAGAAAAATTAGTTTGAATTAAAAACTCGTACAAACAATATGGTGAGGTGACGTTGCTCAAGATGATCAACATTGTTGGCACATTCACCATTTGGCATTTCGGTTCTCATGTGTCTTTGTTGTATCCCCAAAGACAACAGTTTCTCGCGACAATGCCTTTGCAGTAATAATTTTGTTTTGACGTTTCCATTCTAGACAGAAGGGAAAAGTTTGCATTTAAAGACAACAGGGAAAAGTTTGCCAATTTCTTAACTGCTAGCACATGGTATAATCTGTTTAGCGAGGAGTATATTGAGAAGCTGGGAGCACTCATCATCAGCCTACATAAACAAAGATCAGATCTTCAAAAGTTGGCTCAAATTGGACAGGCTACCCCATAGGCTATTCTTAGCCTTGTGGACGTTAAAATTCTTTCTTCTTCTTCTGCTTCTTCCATCCACTGCCGCCAATAGTTTTTAATCTTATGTTGAATGAGAAACCCCAAGGGAGGAGAACATTATAAATATATAAAAGGTTTGACAAACTTAAGCACTTAGGCTCTATAATCAATGAAGCAACAATATGCCTATACTAATATTTTAAAAAGATTCATTATATTTAAAACAAAATTGCATGTGTTTTAAACTCTCACATCTGAGATCATTATTTTTAGATTTTCCTTTAACATTTTAATAATTATTTTATTCTTTCATATCAGGATTATTAATTTTTAATTTTTCTTTTCTAATTTTAAGTTTCAAAAATAAATTTATCAATAAAAAAATTTCATAAATAATATTTAGTAAAAATTAATTTGTTTTTATTCATAATTGATATTTAAGTAAAAAAATTAATATTTAGATTTTTAGATAATAATAATAATATTAGTATTAAAAATAATTAAAAGAATTTGCAATTATAAGTTTTAAAAAGAAATTTATAAATACAATACTTCATAAACGTTATCTGTTTTAATTCATGATTGATATTTAATAAAAAAAATTAATTTTAATATTTTTAGATAATAATAATAAAAATAAAGTAATTAGTGATAAATAATTATTAAAAATAAAAAAATTAATGAAAATTTTGTTATATATTTTAAATTTTATTTTTTAATAGTTGAAAAGGTTAACATATACATGTTATAATGTTTTTTATATTGAAAGTAGCCAAAACAAGGGGTTTGACCCAAGTACAGTCAAGATAACATCAGATAAACAACCGTTAGTAGAGAAACAGCAAAATCACAACCTCCTAAACTTTCCTCTATCAAAAACTTTAAACATACTATGCATATTAATAGAGTATATAAAAGTCTTAGTTAAAATATGCCACGCAGGGCAAAAGATAGTTAAGTCCAGGATTAACCAGTAACCATAACTATAAGCCGAAAGACCATTAGGGCCATTCAAAAAAGCCAAAAAACCAATTCATAGCAAACAAAGGTACTTCTTTTTTCCATGGCTCCTCTTGGGGAGGAGCTTCCTTGCCCATTCTTTGGTGAGGAATTTGAAGAGGTTTTTATAGTCCTCATCCTCCTTTCCTTTACCTTTGAGGGTGCTTTCCTACAAGAGACATAGAGTGGTTGTAGAGTTATGCATGACATTCAACGCAAACCTAGAGACATCATGCAACTTGTTCTCAATGGCATCCGTTCTGTTGGCAATTTCCTACAAGTTCTTGATCATGTCGTCCACTTTCTTCTCCAAATCCGTCAGTTTGCCTTCCACTTCCTCCTTGATGTTGCTCACTTCCTCCACCACCACCATCTTTTCAAACCTGAGAGTAGGGGACGGAGAGTTTGCCTGAGATTTGGGACCAGCATCCAGGCTCATGGAATTTTTAGGGCTCTCAAACACGTGGGTGGAGCTTGCAGAATGAGGGGCCGAGGTTGAATGAAACGAGGACGCATTACTAGAGGAGATGGAATTCCCAGTATCATGGGATGAGGAGGAGTCCTTTAAGGGTTTCTCTAGGGGTTTGGATACCAATCTCACAGAGCGACGAGGAGTGTTAGCTTCATCCGTAATCTCCACATCGGAGTCGATTTCCTGGATTCTCACTTTCTTGGGGGGTTTTAAATCCTCCGAGTGGCAGGCATGCTTTTTATTTTTCTTACTAGAGGACCTAGGTTCAGGCAACCGAGGAGGGCTTATGTCAAGGTTGGCAGTGGCTATGGTCGGAGAGTGGCTTTCAGACACATTTTGGACCGAAATCGTGCAAGGGGGATAGAGGGCCAAGTGAAAATTGTAAAGGCGGAGGATAAGGCCTTGGTGGAGAATAGTAAAGTCCTTGCCTTTCTTCTTGGCTTCAGCAATATCTCTCACATTAGAATCCATAGAATGAAGCAGAAAAAAAGGGATGGAAATAAGATCCTTATTCCTAAGATGGTTAAGGAAAGGGAAGTCATAGTAGTAGAAAACCCCATACCATCCTTCCAAAGTGAAATATTTCATGATGATGTAGCAGATCTCATCCCAAGGTGGCGGAAGCTCTTCGCGGTTGAAATCATCGGCCCACTTCACAGGATCCTCCCCATCACAGAAAAACTGGTTTAGGCTAGTGTTGTTTGATATGCGGCTCTATTTCTTCCATTTTCTACCCTCCATGGGCAGGCCCGTCGACTGAGCAATCACATCTTTGTTAACTTCAAATGAGATTCCACCCATAGTGACCCTTCTGTCCTCCCAGGAAACCACAAACTGCTTCGAAAGTCTCTCGTCATTTCCTTTCATGTTCTCCATGAATTTATCGATGCCTCCTTCCGAGCAGACAAACCAAACCATCGACCTAGCTTTGAATTCATCTGTTTTATCGGGTTCAAGTCTCAGTCTGTCACCCCCCATGATCATTTCCTTTGGCTTAGAAGTGAAAATGAAAAACAGGGCAGCGAGGATACAGAGTCGAGAAGCAAGCTCAGCAAATTTTGGAATAAAATCATGCAATAATCGCCGTGATTATTGAAAGTCGTGTTTAAACAAATTTCCCCATCACGAAATTTATTATGCTCGTGTGAGCCATCAATCTGCCCAATGTGACTTAGTCGAGACCAGTTATTGCCTTCATCACTGCTAATGACATTCATCTAGATGATTAATAGAAAATTGCATTTCTCGATATCGGTACTTTGCTAATAAGTATCATCATTATTTAAACCCCCTTGAGTCTGATGACAAGGCCATATGCAGCTACGTGGCATACCCAACCCATAATGGGCGGGTTCCCATTCCAAATTCAAATTTTGAAAATTAATGCTCTCATCAGATTACAATTAGAAAGACTCGTCATTAAGACTTAGTTTTTTTCTTTCTCCAAGATCTCCTTGGTGATCACTAGCAGCAGATCAGTGTTCCTCCAACACCGTAAGCCATCTTGCAGCCTACCAACAACAGCCATAGAGTTAGCAACTGCAATCCCTTCTCTGAAAATGTGACGGATAGTGAAACAATCAAGGTTAGCCAGAAACATTCTTGCATCCCTCAAAATAGATGCCACTTTCCAACCCACTATAGATCTACCACTGACAACTTCCACAATTACTTTAAATCACCTTCAATTTCCAATTGTCTAATACCTATAGCAGTGGCGAACTTCGGCCCCCATAGGAGAGTCGTTCCCTTAGCTTGAGTGACAGTATGATTCTTCAAGCTACCCACATAGGCAACAATAGTAGTCCCCTGATGATCACGAATAATTCCACCTCCTGCTTGCCAGGTATTTTGAGCTGACCTATCAAAATTTAGTTTATGCCAAGAGGGACTTGGGGCTAACCATTTGGTCCTTTTTCTGTTGATCTTTGAAGTGTTGTTGAAGAGCTTAAACTCCAAGGGGAGCTTCTAGAGTTCCGCAATTCTTCTATCAGACGGGTTAGGAGGATTGGAGGAGATTTTCCATCTAGTCACAGAGATATTGTCCATAAGAATTTTGAAACAGCTAGTAAAAACATTATCAGGGGAGGTTTTAGTGTCTCTGAAGATTATGTTATTTCTTTCTTTCCAAACACTCTGGTAGATATGAGGAGGGATCTGCCTCCATAGCTGAATAACCATGGGGTGGTGGGTAGGAGGTGACCATCCATTAACAAACTGATGAATGTTATCATGAAAAACCCATTGTATACCACATTTTTCAAGGGTAGTGGCCCACAGGTGCCAGGCGAAAGGGTAGTGGATAAAAAGATGACTGATAGATTCTTCCTCGGATTTACATAGGACACATCTATTGGGAAGTTGGAATCCCCTCCTTAAATTGTCCTGAGTCAAAAAAAAATCATGCATAAGGGACCACTAGAAGAAATTAATTTTTGGAATAAGCTGCGGGTTCCATATATTTTTCCAGCATTCAACATCATCAATGGGTCCAAAGAGTTGTCTGTAAGAAGACTTGACCAAGAACTCCCCTGACTGGGTCCCTTTCTAGATG
Organism: Cryptomeria japonica; assembly: GCF_030272615.1. Taxonomy (NCBI): domain Eukaryota; kingdom Viridiplantae; phylum Streptophyta; class Pinopsida; order Cupressales; family Cupressaceae; genus Cryptomeria; species Cryptomeria japonica. The sequence continues at coordinate 323,863,707 of NC_081406.1, read as the reverse complement.
AATTTGTCCTCATAGGGAGATAGAGGTGCCCTGCACGCAAGCATGAGATCGTTGAGATCAAGGGAAGTAGGCAACAGGTGAGGTCGATCAGTAAAGACTAGGGAGATGTTCTTCCACCTTCCTCCTCCCGGCATAATGTAGTCAGCAATATAATCACCAAAGTGAACCTTTAGGGAGTTCATAAGTTGGCAGAATCGAGATTCAACCAGAGGTTTATCATCCAACCAAGAGTCCTCCCAGAACCTAATCTTTCTACCATTTCCAATATGCCACTTCAATCCCTCTCTGATAACAGATCTAAGCTTCAAGATGTTGTTCCATAATGAATAACCCACTCCACTCAACCCAACAATTTCGTCTATTTTTTTGAGAAATCACATATTCTTAATAGTGTTTGATTCAATCGCATACTCAGGTACATCTATCCAAACGAGATAGGAAGCCATCCAACCGGGATGAGCATCTAACCATATGGGTTAGGCATCTAACCATACAAAACAAGAGGTTTCATATATCCAATCCAGGATAGGCATCTACCCAAATGGGGTAGGCATCTATTCATAAGAATAGGATATGCTCTGGCCAGAGACTTTAGACTCATCGGGACCATCCGAGTCCTGAGCCACTCTCTAAAATAATGGTGGATTGATGCAGAGCTTAATTTTATCTTTTCCCTTTGTCTCCATTTACTCCTTGGTACCCACGTGCATTATCTTAGTGCTTCACTCCATCCTTTTCTCAACTTAAAAAAAATTATAGTTTCACAGCGAGAGTCGAAGCTATAATCAACATATTAACTGAGCAAAAGGGATAAGATTAACTCCATGGAATAGTCAATGCAGGACTTTAGAGCAAGGCAGAATGATATTGAAAAAAAATAAAAGCGAGATTTAAAATGTGAACTCTAACAACAATCAAGGAAGGAAAATAATATGTTGGAACTATCTAAGGATTTGAAGGAAATTACCCCACCCAAGTTTGATGGAAAGAAAATTTGTGAAGGAGCTAAAGATTGGTGAAAAGAAATGGAAAAATACTTAGAACTCAAAGACTTTAGTAAAACAATTATGTCATTATGGGGTTCCTATCAACTTAGTGGGGAAGCAACTAGTTGGTGAACTAATACTAAGGAAAGAAAAAGGGGTATAATGAGGATATAATCACATAAGATCAATTTGATCACCATTTATATATATAAGGGGGCTATCACAACTATTCTTCGATGAGAAGGCGACATAATTTCATAATCTTCAACAAGGGACTTTGACAGTTCAACAACATTGAAACAGGTCTACCAAATTGTTAAAGTACATACCTATGTATCAAAGGGATGAGAAGGGTTTAACCAAGAGGTTCATTTTGGGACTAGAAATACCAACATAAGGGAAAAGGTTGATGTGCATGGACTCATAGACATGAATGAGGTACTTAAGAAATATTTAAACTAGCAACAACAAGATATAATTTTAACAAGAATCATTCATTCAAAGGGAAGCATGAATTCAAGGGAAATGCAAACTTCAACAAGGATCAACAAATTAATTTATCTGAAAGAATCTCACATATTAATCAAAATCAAGGGATGAATGCAATGCTAATAGGGACAATTATAATGGAAACGATAAGCGAAATGGAAAAAATTATCCACCAAGGTTTAACGAAGAACGAAATGATCCTCCTAGGAATCAGGGAGAGATGATAGAGCAATTCAGAGTCTTGGAAAAATGCCAGTATCAATTGCGCAATAAAGAGGTTGATCAATGCAAAGTATAATGGAATCAATACAATGCAACAAATGCTTTGTCTTTGTTTTTTATTTGTTATGAACAACAACTCTTTTATGATTATACTATATAGATGCATTGAGACGATACACAATTCAAGGGGGGGAGGATGTCATAACCTTCCTTTTCTAAATATTGATAAGACTCATTAGTTACTAATATTATTATTATTATTATTATTATAAATGTCTATTGTTGAATGAAATAATCCATTTACCATCTTGAAGCTAAATATAGCTAATGAAATAAAGCGACTATGCCTGCCTACCAATTAAGTAAAGGTGATAGCAGTAAAGAAAATCAATAAATGATTAACACAAGGTGAGTTGGTGGAATACAATGGCACTGGTGACAGGGGAAATAGAATTTGTCAAAGCCGTTATAAGGGAGTGTACGTTAATATGTCAGAGGGGTGGACACCAAGAATAGGGGGTTGTAGATAATAAGAAAATAGAGAATGCAAGGGGGAGAGGGAGGAGAACAGACAAAAGGAAAGAAGATCGATCCAGTTCAAATAAGGGGGGGTAGATCGCTATCCTAGGAAAGGATAGATCGACACCATGGATCTAGTTCCTTCGAAGGTCTTCGATGTGGGACATTACCTGTTTAAAACTGCAACTCTTAGAACTAAATCGGGTTGGTAATTTAGATCTATGTTGCTATGAACCCTCAGGCCTCATTCTATTTAAGGATTGGGGGGTCTCAAAACAAGGGACGGGGGGCGTGAGTCCTGTGCGAAAGAGGAAGACTGTGAAACTATTTTATTTTTTAAGTTGAGAAAGGGATGGAGTGAAGCACTAAGATAATGCACATGGGTACCAAGGAATAAATGGAGACAGAGGGAAAAGACGAAATTAAGCTCTGCATCAATCCACCATTATTTTAGAGAGTGGCTCAGGACTTGGATGGTCCTGATGAGTCTAAAGTCTCTGGCCAGAGCATATCCTATTCTTATGAATAGATGCCTACCCCGTTTGGGTAGATGCCTATCCCGGATTGGATAGATGAAACCTCTTGTTCCGTATGGTTAGATGCCTAACCCGTATGGTTAGATGCTCATCTCGGTTGGATGGATGCCTATCTCGTTTGGATAGATGTACATGAGTATACGATTCAATCAAACACTATTAAGAATATGTGATTTCTCAAAAAAATAGACGGAATTGTTGGGTTGAGTAGAGTGGGTTCTTACACATAATTTTGACCCAGGAGGTAAGCCACCAGAACTCAAATTAAAGCAGAATTGTTCCCTTTCCAAATATTTAGTCTTGATAATATTACACCAGTTTGCCTCACCTTTAGCTAGGATCCAGCCCACTTTAGTAAGTAAGGCCTTGTTCAAGGCATTTATCTTTCTAATACCAAGACCCCCCATGGTCTTGGGTAAGCAAACAATATCCCAGTTAACCAGAGAGAGGCGTTTATTTTCCTCCATACCCGTCCACAGGAAAGTTCTTTGGATCTTCGCAATCTTGTCCCCCATAGCACCAGAGATTTTGAACAAGGAAAGGAAGTACACAGGGATGCCCTGGAGGGAAGTAGCAAGGAGTTGGAGCTTCCCTGCACTACTAAGGAATTTTCCCTTCCATCCAGCAAGTTTCTTTAGTATTCTTTCAAGGATAGTATTCCAGAACGCAGGGGTAACCTCTTTGACAGTGAGGGAGAGACCCGGGTAAGTCCCAGGAAGAATAGCAGACTTACACCCAAGGATATTAAGGATTTTAGTTTGAAGGTCCAAAGGGGTGTTGAAGAAGAAGAGATTACTTTTATCATAGTTGATACATTGCCTTGAAGCAAAGGCATAGTCAGCAAGCAAATTCTTCCAGTGTTTAGCCTCAATCACGGAGGATTTACCAAAAAAAAAGGTATCATCCACAAATTGTTGAATCACAGAGGGGCGAATAGTAGAAGTCACTTTGAACCCCTACAGTCTTCCATTGACCATCAAATCCACCACATTCCTGCCCAAAACTTCAACAATCATAATAAAAAGATAAGGGGATAGAGGATCTCCCTATCGAATACCTTTTCTAGCTTTAAAGTGGCCCCTAGGAATCCCATTGATCAAGATAGAAGAAACACATTCCCGTATCATATCAAACACTTTTTTATTAAAGCCCAGTTTTGAGAGAGTTTTGAATAGGAAGCACCAGTTGACTTTATCATAAGCTTTTGAGATGTCGAGTTTAAAGGCTATACCTGGAATTTTGCTTCTGTCAATGGAATGAATAATTTCATGAGTAGCAATGGTTGCATCCAAGATTTGACGACTTGGGACAAAGCCTTTTTGGGAGGGGTTGATAAACTTAGATAGCAGTGGCTTAATTCTATTCACCAAGACCTTGGAGATGATCTTGTAAATGGAATTGCAGAATCTTATAGGCCAAAAATCCATCATGCAATTGGGGTCCGGAGACTTAGGGATGAGAACAATGTAGGTGATATTCAACTTTTTCAGCAATTTACCAATCCTGAAAAAATCCTTCACCGCTTTAGTGACATCATAACTAACAATATCCCAGAATTCCTGGAAGAAAGCCAAGGGGAAGCCATATGGACCCGGGGTATTGAAAGCACCCATCACAAAGACAGCCAAGCAGACCTCCTCCAAGGAAATGGGAGAAAGGAGTTGATAGTTATCCTCCTCCCCAATGGCATTAGGGAGTTTGCCCAGGAGCCTATCCTGTAGGGCCACATTACCTCTTCCAGACTCAGTATACATACGGATGAAGAAGTCAGTAGCAGTTTGACCAATTTGGGCTTCACCAGTGATCTCTTGACCAGTGTCATCTTTTAGGCATTTGATCAATTTCTCTTTTTGTGAATGCTAGCTGAGCGGTGAAAGAAAGTCGAGTTTTTGTCACCCTCCTTCAGCCACTGAATTCTGGATCTTTGCTTCCAATATATTTCCTCCTTAGAAAAGATTTCCTTCCAATTCTTTATGCATTCTTCCTCCTCAATAAGGAGAGAGTGAGCGGGGTCACCTAAGGCCATGATGTTTTGGAATTATTCAAGTCTGGAGCACAGATCCTTCTTCTTTTTGGAGATGTCACCAAAGGTCGCTTCATTCCATCCTTTCACTTCCCTTCGGATGAGATTCAATTTCTCAGCAATTTTGAACATCGCAGTCCCTTGGACCGGGGTGGCCCACTAGCCCCTGACCAGATCTCTGAAATTCAGGTGGGAGGCCCACATGATCTCTTATCAGAATGGGGGAGGACCCAAGGGGGGTCTATCAGTCCAGTGGAGGAGGAGAGGGCTATGATCATAAGCGGTCCTTGGGAGGGTCCTTAGATAGGAGTTGTGACCAATATCCCATTTGGCTGAGACTAGAAATCTATCCAGTCTAACTTGAATTAGGTGGTTCCCTTTCCTATTATTCGACCAAGTGAAGGGGACACCCTGAAGATCAAGATCAAAGAGGCTAGTAGCATTTATAAGATTAGCAAGATCTCCCATGCTATTAGAAAAATCCACAAGTCCCCCACATTTCTCAGAGGGGTAGAGAGGGGTGTTGAAATTGCCAGCTAGCATGTGATGAGAATTTTGATCCTCGAGGATGTACTCAGAAATTTCCTCCCACACCAGACGCCTTCCCACTTTGGAATTGGGGGCATATATATTGAACAGGTGCCAACAGAGATCACCATATTGAAAAGTAACTGCCAGGAAGTTCTGTGAGCTTACATAAACCTTTCCTTGGACCTTGCAGGGGTCCCAAAGGGTAGCAATTCCACCAAATGCCCCCAATGCCTCAACATACCAAAAAGAAGCCCCCAGCCAAAGTTTGCCAGCAGTGGTTGCAAAAGTTTGGTAGGACATTTTGACTTCCTGAAGCAAACAAATATCTAATTTCATCTCTAAGATATATTGTTCTATAGAAAATTGCTTTTGGGGGTTGTTGAGTCCCCTTATGTTCCAGGAGAGGAACTGTGTTTTTAGTTTTGTTGATTCCATCAAGGGTCAACTGTCTGCCCCTTGCAATCTCCCTTGCCATAATTTTATGTCTCAACACTTTCTCGGTTGGTCTTCCAACTTTGTTGTCAATGCCCACATCCGCCTTCTTAGTCCTAGTTTTTTTCTTCTCTGTCAACCAGTCCTCATTATCCACAGAGGGGGAATAGGGTGGGGATAACTTCACATTAGATGTCAGCAGGGAAGATTTTGCCACTTCCTCCAAAATCCCCAAACTGCTAGGGGACAGTGAGGGGCTGTGAAACTTAATAGATTAGTTCCACCCGAGGAAGACTTGACACCACAGAGATTAAAGGGGGCTTGGGGAGGCGTGGGGTTAGCTTCAACAGAAGGCCTAGGGGAGAGGTAGCCATCAACCATAGCCAAGGAGGGGGAGGAAGAAGGACCAGGGGATAGTCATAGGCTAATCACCGAGGGAATTTCTCCATCTTTCAGAGGCGCCATTGCACTAGATTTCTTCATTGGATCGACAGGGGTTTTTATAATATCTAGGATCTTATCAATGTGGGGGTAATCTTCAGAGATCTCACACACATTAGGCAGTCTGAAGGGGGCTGAAGAAGAGGGTGCACTTGGGCTGATGGGATCATCCACAATAGCCTTCTCTTTAAGCTTGCATTCAGCAGTCATCGGGGCCTTACAATCAGCAAACGTATGTCCTTTCTTAGCACATTTCTGACAAAAAAGAGTAGCATTTTCATAGACAATGGCCTGGGACCATTTTCCCCACTTTGAGTTGAGGGAAACAAAGTTAGGAAGCGCTCTATTAATAGAAACATTAACACGGAAACGGGCATAAACCAACCTAGATTTAGCAAGGGTGACTGAATCCGCTGTAACATAGCTGCCGAACGAATTCCCAATCCAACGGAAGATCTGTTCATCCCAAAATTCCAGCGAGAGGCCAGGGAGCCTAACCCAAACAAGAGCCATATGATTGAGTTCAGTTGAGGGGTCGAACACAGGCTTCCATTTAACAAGAGTTAGATTGTGTTTTCCATAGGCCCAAGAGCCTGAAAGGACGAAGATCAAGTCTTCCTCTACAATAAACTTGAAAAGGAAGAGACCTCCTCGCATAGTCGAGATATTAACACTTCCCTTTAACTTCCATCTTGCCTTAGCCCATTGCCTAACCATGTCAATAGATGGTCTGAAGGAGAAGAAACGTCCAACAATCGCCAGGTGAAGGGATGAAGCGATTTTATCCATGAGACTATCAGGGAGCTTGATCTCCATCCCCTCGTCGGTTTGGGTAAAGTTAGCCAAAGCCGTTTCCATTATCGTATAAGTGGAACCAAGTAGAGCACCTTTCCAGTTGGATTTGGAATCTTTTTTGCCATCCTCTGCATTCTTCTGATCGGAAACATTTTTCAGTCCGGGAGAGGGAGAATTCCTCTTGTTAGCTTCAAGGTTATCCAAACATTTGTCCTCATCCCTCTAACCAGATTCTATCAATATCGAAGATGAAGAGCCAGAAGGAACACCGATCTTGACAGTCTTTTTCGAAAGACCTACAAACAGTGGGGTCCCAGGAGCGAAACCAGGAGCATGTGGATCGACCATGGTATCGAGAGGGGGGTCTCGTTGCAGGGAGGATGGGACCTCCCTAGAGGAGGCGGTCATATGGGCGATTCAAAATTCGAACGATGGTAGAAGCAGAAAGGTTGCAGAGCTCATTCTTGACTTAATGTTGGGTTGGTATGTTATAATGTTATTTATGATTATATTTAAGTTTTCTTAGAAAACACAATTAAATTCTTGAGAATATTGTATTAAACTAATATACCTATCCTATCTTTAGAGAAATATAGGTAAAGTATATCGAAAGATATCATATTTGTTTGTTATTCCACTTAAAAAATAATTATATTAAAATATTATAATTAACATTAATTTATTATTATATTATGATATTGTAATCAATATTATATTATTATTATTAAGATATTACTATATTTTTATATTTTTTATATTTTTATATTTATATTAAACTCTTCACCAAAGCAAAAAAAAATCTATTAAGACTAATTATTGTTATTATATTATCATATCTTTATATTATTATTATAATATTATTTTGACGAAGTTAACTATTAGTATGATGGAGATAAATAGAATTGATTAATAGTTAAACTATTAGTATGATGGTAGTTGAGAGGAGAAAATAAATAAAATGTTTCTTTTTCATGCATTTATTTTAATTTAGGTTATTTAAAGTATTTAAATTATTTTTATTTAAGTAATAGTAAAACTAATTGTAATTATGACGGGTGTCATACAATATGATGGGTGTCAATTTTAATCATAGGGGGTTTTTAATTCAATGGCTAAAAATTAAAAGGATGACTATTTACCACTTTTTGGTGATGATGATGTGTAAAATTGCTATTGACTAATTGACCATTGAATTGAATAATGTTTAAACAATGTTCTTAAGAGAAACTCACCCCTACCAATTTTTTTAATTTTTAATATACTTTACTATTTCCTTTAAGATATCCTGTTGAATTTGAATTTGTGTTTACTTGATTTTATATATATATATATAGTTTTTCCCTATAATTTATTATATATATTATCTTATAGAATTTATATATGTTGCTAATAAAAATAAATAATTATTTGCTATTTTTTATTTAAATGCAATGTAAAATTATAATGTATTATACAAGAATTAAACTATCTTATATTTAAATAGGACAGACGAAGGCATGTGAGTTTTTGACAAAAATGCAAGCAACAAACCAATTGCCTCCTCTCACACAAAGAAAAAAATAGGAAAACGGTATTCTTGATTTTATTTACACAATCACAAATCTTGAAGGCCATTGCAATATATAATTAATATACGGTGATATAAAAGTATAAATATAATAAGATAATAAATAAATAATATAAGAATAAAATAATATTAATTATAACACAATAATATTACAATCATAAAATAATAATATAATTTAATACTAATATTAAGATTTAATGAATGAAATTATAGAAAAATGGATTAAATCATGGAAATCTAAATTGTAAAAAAAAATTGATTAAAAAATAAAAAATCGTACTAAGTAATTTAAACTTATCTTTAACACCATTTAAATGCATGCAAATGATGACGAAACTAAAAAAATACTTTAAAATAACAGTATCTACAATGTTGAGATTAATTAGGCAAATTAATTATGATTCTTATAGTTACATTTAAATTAATTAAGGTTATTCTTAGGGTCAAGGTTAGGGTGAAATCAAGGTAAGTGTTAGGTTTGAAATACAATTACAATTTAATTTACTCTAAAATGATAGTACCTACCATGTTGAATTAGTTAGGAAACATTAATTATGATTATTAGAGTTACATTTATTTATTAAGGTTATTCTTAGGCTCAAGGTTAGGGTAAGTGAAATCAAGGTAATTGTTAGGTTTGAAATAAAATTACAATTTAATTAGGGTTAGGATGAATTTAAGGTTCCGGCTTTTTCACTTATAATTTATAGTTCAAGATTTGGAATTTAATGCTTACTATTTGACGTTTGAAGTCTCAAGATATGTATGTATGTATGCACACGCGCACACATGTATGTATGTATGTATGTATGTATGTATGTATGTATGTATGTGGGTATGTATGTTTCAAGTTTTATGGAAGACAAGACAAGATTCAAGGTTTACAATTCACAGTTGTGGTATATGCATATGGTTCATTGAATCTATGGGTTTGGTTTTAAGTAAGGTTTATATGTGAAGGTTTCACATTTATAGTTAAAGGTTCAAGATTTATAATTTACAATTTCTCCTTGACTCTCCAATTTGATAAATTTTCTTAGCAATACAACAAATGCTAGAAGGAAAAATCACATGTTAAGAAACTATTTTATTAGTCAAATGTTGAAATGGAACAGCTCTATGAATTGCCAAAAAGAATTTATTTATCTTTAAAAAAAAAAAATTGTTATTTATCTTCCATTGTCATGGTTTTTGTTTGTGAGGAATGCATCAAACTATTTTGTACCTTCAGATATATTATTCAAAATACATTTTACTATCCGTGTAATCCTTCCCGTGCAGCCTGAGTGCTCTTGAAAGAGGGGTAAGGTATGTACATCTCATTTGTAGTGCAGTTAGGTACCTCCCTGAGTGCTCTTGAAAGAGGGGTAAGGTATGTACACCTCATTTGTAGTGCAGTTAGGTACCTCCCGCAAGGAATATGAGGCCATACTGCTCTAACCCATAAAAGACCCGACCCTTTACTTTTTTTTACACCTCATTTGCAAGTGCTAATCTTAAATACTAACATACATTATCAAAATCCAAAATAAAAAATATAACAATAAAGAGGTTCCAATGTTAATACTTAATGAAATATCTTTAGAACAAATTCCCATAATTTATTCACGTGACAACATGAGTGATTCCAAGACCAGCTGCTTACATTAACAGCTGAAATATTAGGTTAGCATCATTAAAAAGGGCAAAAAAATCTAAAAGAAATTAAATAAATGCAAGAATTATAAAACATTCCGCTGTCACTTTAAGAAAATGTTATGACATGAAAACCTATCAAGAGAAACAGGCATCAAAAGCAAACCGGCGTCTCTTTCTTCTTATTTTCTTCAACAAAATTACTCATCGTCTACACCAATTACACAATTATAATTATAACTACAACATGTCTCAAGTTCTATGGTTAATCATGCTTTAAGAACAAATGCTTAGCAATATTCCATCCTTTGCTTTAGAGTGTGAGGCCTATTATTAGCTTAAAGTGTTCGTTCTATTATGGTTTTGGCATAAAATTTGTACTAGCCCTCAAGTTCTCTAGCTAATCAGGACTTGAGGAATGAATGCCTAACCTATTCTCCCCTTTGCTTTAAGGTTTTAATTTAATATGTATAGCCTATTATTGTTGTAATGTACCACGTCCAACGATTGTGGTAGCAGAATGAATTGGCTTTGTATTGTTATGGCCTTGGGAAAGTGACTTCATCCTAAGATATATCTTAACAACAGAAAGCAAACTATATCTTGACCCCACGATTTGATCATGCAATAAGGATTTTCGTTTAGAATAAAACAAATACAGTAAAATGAACAGTTACTGAAATATCATAGCATGCATTATAATGTGCACTTGACAAACTAAAAATTGAACAATCTGGATGACAAACCTATATAAGTATTGCTCTGGGAACAATGCAATCCATGAATAGCCAGTCCAGATGTACAGACCGACATTAAGTAAGCATCCAAAAGAAAGATTCAATCCCTAAAAAACAATGAAGCCTTTTTTTTCCTATAAAAACAGTGATTTTGAAGCACCGCCCAGAAAACAAAATGCTCAGAAGCAGTGTTCTCAGGTGAATTTATAAAAACCCAATTGATATTTAAGTTCCAAAATTTATGAAACTAAAGCAAATGCTATATTATTACAGATCATATGTTAAATTGGGTCCTGGGAAAATACATAGAGCAGATTATTTATTAAATATAATCTTTGCATCCTGTGCTTATCTCTAACCTTGTCTCGAGGACATAAAGAGTCTACTGCAGGTAGAAAGGCCATGGCACAGTACAAAGAATGCTACCTTCATTGATTTCTCGGTTGCTACATAATCCCAAATAATGTGACACACTATGATCTAATTTTTAAAAGCAGGGGATCGTGCGTGTCACAAACCCAATTTAAAACAACTGCAATATCATGTCAACTTGTCTGAGATTTTTAGTTTACATGCATACAAATTTAAATGCTAATTTATCAGGTAACTGGCGAAGAATTTATTTTAAAAAAGATATAGCTAGCGTTAAACTCCTGAGAGCGTATGTGCAAATATTTTTTAATCATCAGTGGTTTATACACATGTCAGTTAGGGAATAGTCTGAAAAAAGTATTCAGGTCGCTTTTAAACCCACAGATTAGGCATGAGCAGCTCTAGCTGGATTATTATATTCAGTTGTAAGAACCTGTCCATACTGACCTTTCATGTCCTCTTCATCTTCTTCATAATCTGCCCTTGCATTAAGGGTAAGCATTTGGCATATTAGCCAAAACAAAGAAGCATCTAAAGCCAGGAAGGCAGCTCCACCATATAAGCCAGTCTTTGCAGTTGGGCAACTTGTTGTGAGATCATGATGTACATTTCGTGTTCGATGCAGACTCTCTGTGATTGTAGCCCACATCATTAAGGCCTCCGCCATAAAAGAGACAGCCCTGGTAAGCAGATACATGAAATTAGCATGGGCAAACACATTGAGCTAAGCCACTAACATCTGGACACCCTTTTATTTATATCATTATTAAAAAGATTATATAGCTAGTTATGACTAAATTTCAGTGGTTCATCTGACAATAAATTATAACATGTTTCCAATCCTTGAATTTTCTCTTGCATTCGACATTTACGTCCTCAATCACCTAAACAGGGAAAAGGAACTGACGGTACACTGAAGACAGAAAATATTTAAAATGCACCTACCACTATGTTTACAGAGTACTTACGCAGCAATAGCGAAAAACACCACCAAAGAAGTGGTCCTCTGGAGAGCGTACACAGGAACTGATTTCCCTTTGTAGGGAAAAAATACAGCTACAACCCCAAACACAGATGATAAGAATGACAATATGATTGAGAAGCTGCCCAACGCAATAGTTGGATCAGAAGGGTATTTGCAGATCACAACGCCCTTCCCTGTAATAGGTGTTCCTGAAGCAGGCTGCAGAACACATAAAGGGAGTAATATGTTATCAAAGCTTGTAAAATTAAAAGCCAATGTTTTCAGATACAAAGCGAAAAAAAAAAAAAGTCTAACTCAACTTGTTCTGCATACACAATCAAATACTCAAATTACTCTGAATACTAAAGCAGATTACTAACTTGCACTGTAAGCATAAAAAATTTCCGTTCTTTATTTTGTTGAGAAACTTTGTAAAGAGGGTTCCTTTCATCTCTTTTTTTCATTCCGATCTCCCAATTTCAAAAACAAATACTTGGTTTGATCTGTAGTGTAAGACAAACTTTAACCTACGTTACCCAGGGACGCGTCCCTGGGCTGAAATCCCCCGTCCCCGTACCGGGGACGTTTCGGGGACTTGGGGATGGCTAGGGGTCGTCCTAGCCGTCCCCCCGCCATCCCCAAAATTGCAAAATCTGTGAGAAACATCCGCGTCCCTGGACTGACACCCCCCGTCCCCGTACCGGGGATGTTTTGAGGACTTGTGGACGGCTAGGGGTTGTCCCTCCGCCATCCCCAAAATTGCAAACTCTGTGTGAAACATCCCGGAAACTTGGGGACGGCAGTGATTCTCACAGGGGACGTCCCCCCGTCCCCAATATGATTGGGGGATGCCCCCTAGTCTCCTAACTGTCCCAGGGACAGCCAGCCGTCCCTTTTTCCCAGCACAAAGAAAAAAAGACTCAAATGCTTAAAAAAACATTTTTTTAATTTTATTATAGGTCAGTAAAACTGGATTTTCACTAATATGACGGGTAAACATGTCTGAATCACTTCCAAAAGCACTTAGAAATAATGAGCAGCAGCCTGGTAATAAATTTCACAAACACTTAGAACTCAGTAGTGCATAAAAAAGTGGTTGCAGGTCTGCCATATTGGACTTTTCACAAATTTGAAAGGTAAATCGGTCTGAATCATAGCCAAAAGCACTCAGAAATATGAATAACAGCTTAGTATAGAAATTCACAAACACCCAAAACTTTGTAGTGCATAAAGAAGCGTTTGTAGGTCATAATAGAAATGGATGACTATCAAGATATCCTCCAACCAGAAAGAAACAATGAACTACATGCAAACAAGTGCTGGCATATTGACAATGTATTTTCAATTATGAATGCATATGGAGTATTGACAATGAAATTTGAACACAAATTGTTGAAATAATAGCTAGTTCGGATCAAATATAAGTATTACTTGTATTGGGATGTTACTTGTAATTGCTATAGGGTCGACCCTATAATAGTCAATGTAACTTGTAATTTGATCTGGCCCTATAATGGGCGATATAACTTGTGAATAGGGCTAACCCTATATTGAACATTGTAACTTGTAAATGTAATGGGGCTGACCCTATATTGGGCGCCAAGTTTAGAGCATTATATTATTTTAATTGTTATCCTTGTGAGCCGACCTAGGATGAATTAGGTGGATAAAGTCACATATATAAGCAAAGTTCATTCATGCTTCAAGCACATATTCATTCTCTCATTTTCAGTTAGTTCTGCGATCATCTACCTTCAGCAGAATAGTGAATTGTATCATCTCATCAGCGAATCACTTACTAGGTCTGCGAATGACTTCTTCTGATCAGCCAGTCCATCTCTAAGGCCAACGAACCTACTGACTGATCAGCGAATACATTTCCTAAGGCAGCGAGTTCTGTTCCAGGGACAGCGAACTTATTCTGCGAGCAGCGAATCATCTTCATGGTCTGCAACTTGGCTCCTTGACCAGCGAATTGTCTTCTCTGATTAGCGCATCATTCTCAGTCAAGGATATTTGCAGATAAGTTTGTCATAGTTCAGATTTTCATGCTGCTGTTCATACTACTGTTTGTGCCCTTGGTTGAAGTCATATTCTGTTGTTCACATTGCTTCAAGTGTTGAAGCAAAGTTGTAAAGACACATACTGATATTGTCTAAATATAAGGTGAGATTTAGTTGCTGGGTTTTTCACCTCCAAGAGGAAGGTTTTCCCAGGGTACTCTTGTGTTCCGAGTGTTTATTGTGTTAATTCTGCTTATTGCTTTCAGTCTGATCCTAACTTAACACAAATGTGGTATGTTAAGGTTCTATAATGTACATATACCTGCTTAATCTATTTTTTCATATGAATATAATGTATATATACATGCTTTTATCTATTTTTCACATGAACATTTAGAATTTCCCTATATATTTAAATTTTTCCTATATTTTATATAGCCGTCCCCTACCGTCCCCATCCCGGAAACTCGGGGTAACTCTTATACTTTATATATATATTATTCCTAATCATTTACAAATATTATGTTCATATAAATTCAACATAAGACCAATATAAAGTCTTGAACTACACAACAATAAAATTAATATCAGCTCTTTTGAGTAGCACTAAAAATCACCTATGCAAATCAAAGTCACAACTTAGAAATCCACTTATTTAGAAACCACCTCCTCACTATAATTCAACTATGGAAAACCAAAAATCACAACTTAAAATTCCATTTTAAATGACCCTTTGAGAGTTGAACTTAAATTTTTACAATGAAAACTTAATGGTTTAATCAATTAAGCTCAATGCTTAGACAATCTCATATATTTCTTTTTAAAAATGTTAAAATACTTACAGATGAACAATAGCTTAAAAATTTTGGTATACTAGTCATCAAATTTCCGACTAGAGAAATAGATTTCTTCTTTAGGACTTCTACAAAATCAATCCAAGTAGCTAAATGTGTATGTCCTCCTCATGGGTAGTATAGTAGTTATTTCACCATTTCATTACAACACAGTTCTCAAAAATAAGTTGTAGTGTAGAATGAAGGATCTCAGTACAATTTAGTGTGGCTGTCCATAAAAAATCAAAACACAAGCAAGCACTAAAGTTTTAGGGATGACAATGGTGTTAAACAAAGATGACCGTTGTCCCGTACATTTTTTTACTTTTATATCAACAAACTTGAAGAATGTATAATATGCCTGATTATAACTATCATGAAACATTATATCTTGAACACTAATCATTTTAGCTTTTGATGTCAACACATGAAGGATGAGAAATCTCTTATTTATCATGCAATTTTCTCCCAAAAATAAAGGAAGATTCGCTCTCTAAACACTGTTGGTGCAATTTAAAGAATTAATAATACACTGCAAGATCCTCAACATAAACAATTGATAAAAATTTCTAGAAATTTGCTAAGATAGTTGAGGTGTATTAATTGTCCTCATAATATTGTACTAATAGAAAAGCCACTAGGATCTTATTAGAGATAGACATCACATGACTAGACAACTCACAAAGTCGCCAACCAAAAAGGGAAAAATCTTTAAGAGATGCAAAAGTTCTAGATATGAAACCTTCTTGTTCTCGGCCACAACTCCAAAGATAAATGCCAATATACCGAGTGCTGCAATAGTAATTGAAATTCGCCCAACCTCAGTTAAAGCCATTGTGCCTGTTCATAATATATAAATTGTTTAGAGACGTATTTTGTATCATACCAGTATACTAAATGTGAAACAGAAAAGTTAAGCTATAAAAGGTAAAAGTAAAATATTTAAGTTCTTAAGCGAAACATCAATTGATGTATAAGATCTCCCTTGTGGAAGCCCACAAAAGAATTTGTTTTGCGTGTTTAAGTTTTATAGTCCTATATTTTGACCTCATACGAAGCTCAAAGCTAACTCAAACTTGTCAATAAATCAAGCATAAACACATTCTTACAGTTAAAATATAAGAATGAAAGGGAAATTTGGTTGAAGTAATATGCATTTTATCACTTGAAATATTCTACTCTATGACCATCCGATAAAAGTCAAACTCTATTGTACAAGAAATTGAGCAAAAATGAACACCTCATCACAACTGCAGAGGTGGTTGAGTGCTTACCTTTTAAAGAAGAGTTTATGTCTTGAAAGAATGAAAATATTTATAGAGCTGCATGAATATTTATATTAAAATTATAATTACATATATGCAATTTAAAAATAAAAATAAGCTCAAAATATTACATGTTATACAAATACTAAATAAAATTATCATAAATATTATAAATTTAAAATACAATATTCTAATATATTTAGAACACCTATATATTAAATTAAATGATTAATATATAAAATATAATATATGTATGTATGTATGTATGTATGTATGTATGTATGTATGAATGATAATATTAAATTATAAGTTGAAATATAAAGTAAAACATATTTGCTAAAATGTTATAAAGGACTATAATAATATGTTTAAAAATATAATAGTTTTACAAATATTTTTATCACTTTAAAACCTTAAAAGTTTAAAACAAATGATTTATAAAGAAACATTTTCAACCTTTTTTTCCCTTCTATAATATTAGTGAGAATTTTGAAATCAAGCCTTCTTAAGGGTCTTTGCCCAAATTGATTAAACCGGGTTATTATGTAGGAAGCTATGGATTTAAGTAAATCTTTTGATGAAATTGTGTTTTCACATTGCTATAGGAAGCCAAATCAGTGGTGGGTTTGTTAGTTAATGAAACAGTGGATCAAAGAGCCTTTTCCACTCTTTAAAGTCAGCCAAAATGACCTGTTTTGCAGCGGGATCTCATATAGCCGATAATCATATTTTTCATCACCATATCTGACAAAAAAGCATCTTTTGGACTTGGCATCCAGCTTTGTTCTTTTCTCTTTCAGAATGTGAACAAACGCTTTACACCTGAACACCCGCAAGTGATTGTAAGAAATTATTCTTCCCAACCACTTCTCCGACGAAATCTCAAAGTCCAACTGAGAAGATGGAGCCTGGTTAATCAGGTACACAACGGTATTAAATGCCTCTACCCAAAGCTCTTTACCCAATCTTGCATTAGAGAGCATGCTGCAAGCTCTCTCCAAGATTGTTCGATTCAACCTCTCAACTACACCATTTTCTTGAAGAGTGAAAGGTATAATCTTGATCTGTTGTATACCATTATCTGCACAAAAGTTATCAAACTCCAAGGAACAAAACTCCACAATTATAAATTTTCAAGCACTTGACGTTGTTGCCAATTTGGTTTTCAACAATTGCTTTGAAACTTAAAAAATTGCCAAGTGCTTCAAACTTTCTATTTAACACATAAACCCAAACCTTCCAAGTGCAATTGTCAAGAAAAGTAACAAAATAATTAGACCCACCTGTTGTGACCCCCACTTTTTCCTGCTTTCTAAGTTAGTTGTAGTGTCTTTAGCTATTAGCCTTTCATTTGGGAGAGGTGTGGTTGGTCAAGAGCTGATTAAGTCAATTCTCTCTCTTTAGGATAGTTAAGGTCAGTTAGTTCTCAAGGCTTACGAAGTGAACGATTCATGATGATCATTTCATTTTATCATATTTTTGCTTGCAAAGTCAGAGTTGAAATGCAAATTTGGCTAAGGCAGATTTGTTTTGGAGAGTCAATATTCTAAGGAAGGAGGAGTTGAAGTTCAAATTCTCATGAGAAGCTTGGAGCGAATGGATTAAGACAGCAAAAGTTGCCATTTTGAGATCACTTCCTTTGACCCCCCAAATGTCTGACATAAGCATTTCCTTTGATTCCCTAGATCAGCAACCTAAGGCATTGACAGCACTTCCTTTGCCCAGCCAAAGCACTTCCTTTGCCCAGCTAAGGCATGGCAATTGCCTAGATCACATTTCCTTTGATTGACTGGAAGGGCGACTTAAGACATTTCAAATACTTACTTCCATTGCTTAGGACACCTCTTCACGATGGTTCATTCCCTTTGACGGTCAAGATCAACAAATTAAGGGATTTTAATTTTCAAGTCTGATTTCATTTCATTGTAGTCCAGAGGCACGATTTAACCATCTTGGGCGATTTCTTTGCTCAGCAACCTAAGCCGCATCCATCCCTTGGCAATGACCATATCCGTCCCTTCACAATGACCGCTTTCATCCTTTGGCAATAACCGCATCCATCTCTTAGCAATGACCGCATCCATCCTTTGGCAATGACCAAAATCCTTCCTAGGCAATGACAATGTGCGACTTAAGGATTAGCACTTCCTTTGCTACCTGAAACCAATGCAAATCAGGCCTGAGACACAAAATCAGACGTTTCCATGATCAGAAAATTCATTTCCAGATTTAAAGAAGGTAGTAAGAAGCTTGATTAAGTACTTTTTGCAATGTTTTGATTCAAGTTATGCTTGTTTCCCGGTTTGATGCAAGTAGGATGAACATGTAAAGAAAGTGATCAGGATCAGCTTCAAGATGAAGGCTTATCAGCTCACATACAACCTCAAGATTTCACCACATGAGCAAAGACGAGGGCACAAAGAAGACATTGCACTTCAAGTCTCAAGCTCATACAAAGCAATTTATGGGATCGCGAGCACAAGGCACTACAATGCAAAGGGGCAGGTCAAACTTCACAATCAGGATGCAGCCACATAAAGGAGTGCAACCAGGTGAAGGTCATCACAACTGCAAGGTAACAAGAAAAAATATCAAGGTCAACATAAGAATGGCAGTGAAGGCAAAGAACATGATCAGCGTGACAATACACTAGCACATTTCAATTGCAATAAATGACAGGACATACATAGAAGCCTTTACCAGGGGTAGAAGGATACAAGGAAGCTGCTCGAAGGAAAGGAATTCACATAAGGAATAATGGAAGTCAAGCACTACAAGGCAAAGAGTAGCACTCAATGTCAAGCACTCAAGGAAGAAATTTACACAATCTTGAATTTCCTCTGGAAATCCAAGAAGCATTGCTATTACAAAGGAGTAATCAAGAAAGGGAAAGGGGATTAAAGACAATCAAGACAAAGGATTCCAAGGTTGGGAAGTAAAACATGTCCAAGACGAAGGAGTTTATACACAAGACAAGGAGAATGCAAGTGATCAAGAAAGGAGATAGTTTCAAAAGAGTTAATCAAAGTTAGAAGATGATGCAATTTGGGAATATCTCCCACCATCACCTCATTCATTGGTCAAGCTTGGAAATGTTGAGTATCAAGAGATATGCCTCATTCATCTACAACTTGTGATGAGTTACAAAGATCAAGCAAGCTAAGGTGGCGCCCAGTCATCATCCAATCACATCATTTCAAAACAAAGGCGTCCAAGTTCAATCTACCTAACTCATCTAACAAAAGAGGATAACTACCACATGGGCACACAGTTCAATGCACCTATTGTCGTAATCTATTGGTCAAATTGTCAAAGGACATGTGTCCCATCAAATGTAATTTTGTCATTGGTCAAGCATTAAATGCTTTGCAATGGGTGTAATAAACCCTAATTAGAATTTTTGTCTTTCGATCTTGACCATTGATTGTGATCAATCTGAGCCACTCAACTGTAATGAGAGCATTATATAAGGCTCAAATCTTTCATTTGTAAAAGTTAATAGAGAATAGTGGTAAAAAGTAGCAAGCAGATAGCAGTTAGAGTAGAGTAGAAAGAGAAGGCAAAGATTGTTGCCAAGACATTGTTGTAAAAGGCATGTAAACTTCACTGAAGATATGGTGAAATTCATATGTTGATTCAACAATTTGCATGGTCTCTACTTATTTAATTTTCATGTTGTTCGATGAATGGAAGAACTTTGAGCATGATCAATGGTGAAATTCGTACATCCATACTACTAACACTTAGCTGATTGTAAAGTGCCTTACGTAGTCAACTGAATTCATCTTCACCAAGCTTAACTTCAATTGTCACTCCTTCATTGATATGCTTCATCTTGAGGGTATCTATGCTTGTAGTGGTGATGTGAAAATCATAAAGCTATCCCTAGAAGATTGCACTAACCTTGTGGAGATGTTCGCAGCATGTCAAAGCAAGGAGTCTCACCAAAGATTGTCCATTACTCTTACATTCCTAGGATATGATTAGCTCTCTCAACCCTTTATCCTTTTTCCTTTTTTTTCGAATCAAGTGAAATTTCACGTTCCAACAACATTCAAGCATTCAAGATTCAACATAATTTCACCTTGTGATTCTAGCAAAATCACATCAAAAAACTGAGTCTATCCAAGAGCATGTCAAGACCTAACATTCGGAACCTTGGAGTCATCCCATTTGATCACGTAGATTATGTAATGTCCCCGTCTCGTTGATGTCCTTCCAGTGGTCCATTGGCCTATTCCTAAGACCCGTGGGCTATGTGGAATGAAGAATGAGGGTCAAACATTGATGAGGTGAGAACTTACTATTTTTAGTAAGTCAGGGGTTGGCTGTTTTGGTGATACTGTCCTACTAAGCTCTCCATGCTCTGTCACTGGGTGCGAAGATCATGCTTTTCAAAGCAGTAGTTCATGACTTCCTATTTTTAGTAAGTGGCAGTATGGAATGTTTCTATTTTTGGCAATGGACAGGGTCCTGATCCTGCAGCAGTTTAGTGGTCTTCCTTGCTCAGCTTCATCCTGGTCTTGTCAATAATCAGTATTGGAGTCATAAGTGATGTAATTAAATATTATTTTCTTATTCCTAAGGTTTAATATTTAATTAATTTGATTATTTTTACTACTGATTAATGACTTTGGAAATTGTGCATAATGTCTCCTAAGTGCTAGGCGAATTGTTTATGTCTGGAAAGGGATGCCAATATTAAGATGGGAGATGTTATTTTATTCAACAAAGGTATTTGCTAAGTCAAATCGTGGTCTTTGCTTGCTTAGCGTGGTTTTTGACTCAAAGTATGGCGCCATCCTTAGGTAAATGAAATGCAAATGGGAAAGTTGAATTTGGGCGCATTTGTGAGCATTTGCATTTGGATTTGGTAGAGTTAGAAGTTATAAATAAGAGCCTTGGGTTCTCATTTTGGTTATCTTATGAAATTGCATCGTTATGCTGCCAGATTGGCGATTGAAAAATCTGAGCTTCGAAGTGTGGCTTCCTAGCTAAGTCTCAGTTTCGTAGTTGGAAGATAGTACCTAGCCGTGTCCTTGTATTTCCAGTGCTGTTGGTCAGTGAGTTGCAGATTGTGGAGTGTTTTGTGTGGGATTGGAGTGTTTTCTGGTTGCTGGTCGCGGAGCTGCTGAAACTATATTTTGCTCATACCTCTTGGCCAGGCGATTCCCTCATTCTGGGTACCGGCTCATCCATCTTTCCTGCCACTGGCGATTCATCTTGTAAGTTTTTAGCACCTTGCATTGAGTATGGAATTTTATAATGCAAATCAAAATTCTCTGGTTAGGCGTTGGGTTTAGGGAGTGCATTGGGATGCGTGCTAAATAAATGAGAGTGTTTTGATAGATTCCTTTGGGTTTGTTTTCATTGTTGTGGGTATAGTATTGGTTTAGAACTGATTTGGGGTGAATTGGGTGAGTAATGAGAGAGTTATGAGTGTTTTAGTGAGTTCATAAGCTGTTGGTTTTACAATTCCAGCCTACAGATTTGATGTTAGCAGAATTTCATGCTATTTATTTTGGATGTTCAGCATTGCTCTTCTACTCTCACTCTCTCTGTTATTGTAAGGTTAAGTAGTAGTACTACTAACCATTCTGGCTTGTAAACTCTCATCCCGCTGAAAAGTGGAAGAGGCTGGCTTGCCGCCTATTTCAGTTAAATTGTAATTCAGTCCTCCCACTACATAAGCGATCGAGTGATGATTGGTTGTAATGGTCCTCCCGCTGCATAAGCGGTCGAGTTGAGTTTATTTGTAATTCAGTCCTCCCACTAAAATACCGCAGTTGAGTGATTTGTGTTTGTTGTATGTTTCTCTTGGCTGGTTCACTGCCAAGTTTCTTGCTTTCCTGCTGGATAAGCGAAAGGGGTTGGCTTGCCGCCCAATATTGTATTCACTTCATCTTTTCAGCAGATTTGAGATCTAACGATCCCCTATTCACAGTATGCTCTCACCTTCCCATATTGGGCACTTGGTGATTAGAAAGTGGAAGGGTTGCATATTTCAGCAAGCTTTGAGTTTATGTTTTCTAACCTTAACGGGTTATCTGTTGGTTGATGATTATTATTGGTCCTAAAAAACAAAAAAAATATCTAGGATATTACAGCTTAGCATTTGGGGAGTCTATGTTCAAGAGGATAAAATACTTAGTATTTTATTCTGCGTTGCATAGTGTGTAAAAACACCATCAACACCACCAATAGAAGTTACCTTTGTGGAACCAAAGACATCCAATTGCATGAGCTCCAAAGGCCTTGTCTTCTTGTCATGTTCAATATTAGGGAAGTTGATCCTCCTTTGTTTTTCGTAGATACAATGCTCACACAACTCTAAATCAGCAGATTTCAAATCTGGAAGTTCCCTTTTAAGCAAAACTTCAATACCCTTCTTGCTCATATGCTCGAGCCTCTTGTGCCAAAGCTTTGTCCCACTATCCACAACTGCCATTGCAACTCCCACTTCAACGTGACTCTCTAGTACATAAAAAGTGCCCAATCTGCTGACTCTTGCGATTACTAAGGCTCCTCATATCACCTTCCAAATGTTTGACTCAAAAGTGATGCTACATCCTTGAGCATCTAGTTGTCCCATAGAAATCAGATTCCTTTTGAGTTGAGGAACGTGTCTCACATCCCGCAGCAACCAATTATTTCCATTTTTTAATTATAACATCACATCTCCTTTACCGACAATGTCACATGATTCATTGTCACCAAGATAGAACTTACCAAGTTTGCCTTCTTGGTAACTTTTGAAAACTTCCCAACATGAAGTGGCATGAAAAGAAGCACCAAAATCCAACACTCATGCATCAATTGTAGCTTCACTTGTAGACAAAACTAATGCACCTGCATCCTCTTCATATGTAGTATTTACTTCATTTTCTTTTGGCTGATTTTACATCTTCTTAAATGACCAGCAATTTTTCTTTATGTGACCACCTTTGCCATAAAACCAGCAGCCTATATTTTTGCCTCTAAATTTATATCTTTTATTGGATTTGGATCTTCTTCTATCATTATTTTTGCCTCTTGGGATCCCCCTCTATTGCCGAATACCAAAACATCTCCTAAGGAAGTTCCTTGATTCTTCCTCCTCGTATCCTCACTAAGGAGAGTCCCAACAACATCCTCAAATTTTAATATACTACCCTTCTTGCCAAACACCGAATTGCTGATAGCCATCACAACTCAGCTATTGAGTAGAGAGCACAATAACAAAATGGCCTCGGTTTCATCGTCCAAGTTTATATTGATATAAATTATTTGGCTGATTAATGTGCTAAATTCATTTAATGGTTTGACACATTTCATCCTTCCTTCATCTTAAGTTGTAGAATTTTTTCATGAGAAAAACTTTATCTGACGCGGAAGCCATCTCATACATATTGGACAACCTTTCCCACAATCCTTTCACTATTTTCTTTGTTGCAACATTAAATAACAAATTAATGGATAGAGAAAGGATAATCGTTGCCACAGCCGCCTTGTCCATTTTCTCCCACTCTTCATCAACCATTGCAGCTGATTTTTTTGCTTTGCCTTCCAGCATGATTGAGAGATCTCTCTAAATCAGCAACACTTCCATTCACAAAGTCCACATTCCAAAGTTTTTCCCCAAGAAATTTTTCAATTCTCCATTTATTTTGCCTCATCCATCTTACATGAATTTCTTCACAATTTTTCTTACAAATTCCCCTTGGCTCTAATGCCACTTGTTGATAGTTAACAGCAGGAAAAAACAAAGATAAAACAAGCAATAGATGGATAAGAACAATGAACACTAAACACCAAGAATTGTGTGATTCACCATAATGGCTACATCCACAAGAAAAGCAGGGTTAGCTCTGTATACAGTTACATTATCCACATATATTCAAATTTAAAGTCTCCAAGGAAAAACCAAGAGACAACCATGAGAAGGAAAGCAGATGGAGTTGAACGGTCAAGAACCATTGGACTTCACACCCAACACTTTTAAGCCTCCTCAGATTTGTTGTGTTTTCCTTAACTTGGGCCACATTGCAACCTTTTCTCATAAGTTGGTTGGTTAATCATTTTTGTTTAAGCCTCTTGCTGTTATTGCTGTATGGGGATGGCAATTTAGCTTATGTTAGAGAATTTGTTGGATTCGTGATAGCAGATTGAGTTACTTTGGCACATATTTTTTGCCTAAGTGTAGGCGAAGTTTATTTACAATGTGGAGCTCACTGCTTTGTTAAAAGCTCATTCATGGTTGGCTTCTTGTGGCTTTCTCTTTGGTTCCAGGTGTTGAATGTAGTAGTTGTGGTTGGAATCAAAAGTGGCTTTCTGCTGTGGTGTATCCCTTATGCAATGGCTGAACAGTGTTGTTCCTTGAAATTCAAGGACAACTTTTTCAGAGGGAGGGTTTCTAACAAGCATGTGAGCTTAACATTTCACTGCATGGGCAAAGTGCCTCGAGGTTTCATCAAATATGAGCTAGGTGAGTATGGCATTGGAGGAGGTGGTCCTTCTTGATCAAAAGTGACCATTCTTCATGAAGAAATTGGCAACAGTTGTGCTTGTGGCAGAGCATTGGATTTGATTGCTTCGTATGCTTCTGCCCTCCCAGTAAGACGATATGGAAGTTTCTGTTGGAGATTTAGGTAAACCTGATGTCAGACTTGAAGGGCCAAAGTCTCTGATCTCTATGGATGATGTTAGCCTAGGTCAAAAAGAAACCTTAAGAGTTTAGAGGGAGCGTAAAGAGCTTAACACCTTCTGTCTAGACTTGAGCTATCTGATTGACAACTTGATGGCAACCCATAATCATGGGTGTTCAGTAGTTCCAAGTGCCTCTACGATGTCCTCCTTGGAAGAAGGCCATCTGGTACAGGCTAAGAGAAGGGCCAAGTTTTCCATGGTCTTAAGTTTCCGTCTCTTGATCCAGAGCATGCAGGTTCTTCAGCGGGTGGCAATTTGAGAGGTAGAGAGGAAATCGCAGAAGTGGATATGGCTGGTTGAGTAGCTGAGATGTTTGTGCCATTTTGCATTAACGTTTTTTTATGTAACTGCTTTTTTGTGGCAGGAGCCCCTATAGATCCCCCATTAATAAAAAAAAAAGATTTAAAAAGTTAACAAGTAATTGTAAACTAAATTAGTAATATAAAGTGAATTTTAGGCACGTAATAGATGGGTAATTTAATTTGTCCCAAGATGATTGAAAAATTTCTTTGCTATTTATTTTTTTGTTCTACCTGCAGCAAAACCAAATGTACTACTGCAGATGATTTCCCTCCTAAAAGCAGCAAACCACTCTGCAGTTTGTTTTCCCTCCATCAATAAGCAACAATCCCTTCCTCTGGCTAATTTTCTCTGATACCAATGGCAGAAAACCACCTTTGCAATGCATTCTTCTTTATTCAAGTGATGACAAACCTGCAGAATCTTGAAAAAACCAAACTGCTGCAAGTTGGAGCATGGGCATCAACACCATTCAAGTCATCCTTCTGCAGTTGCACTAAAGTGCAGACATCAATTCATGCACCAATTTCTGGCTGTTAAGCATACAAGAGTGATAGATTTGTACCATTTCCTGGCTAACAATGGTGGATAATTGCCTTAGACAATGGCAGAAACTAGTCTGCATGATATTTTACATTGTAGGCAAACATCTATCATTCCTAGCAGCACACTCAAACTGCCTAATGCTGTTCAGAAAACCTTCTAGTTGCTACCTAGAGACCATTCAACTTCTTTTGGATGGATTTCCAATGTTATATGTGAGTAGATTTTAACTGCTATCTTGGGCAGATTACTAATGCTGACCTGGAGAGGATTCCACAGAAATAAGTAATTAACTAATTTTTTCTTTTGTCCCGACACTCAATCCAAAATCAATTGGTTGTATTAGTAGTTACAACTGTAAGAATTGTTGATCAACCCCACAGTGGCTAAGGGATCACCTACAACCTAAACAACCTTCCACATGAGAGATAAGCAATAGAAGTGCTATGGAGACAGAGAACTCATTAGATACAAAATAAAACTGGTACAATATACAATGAAGAAAGCCTTGTTTGCAAAGTCAAGGATGAAACCCTGGGACATACCAAGATCATGACAAGTGTCTTAACCGTATGATACAAGATACAAAAAGTGAATGATCTAAGTTTAACTCAGATACCGGTACGGGACTGAGAGCCCGGGTGCTGGTCCGAGTTTGACCTCGGTCCAGGTCCGGTCTGGGTCTGGCCTTGGGTTCGAACCGGATTCAGCAAACATGTATATCTCCTTAGTATTTGAAGATCTTCATGGTCAGTGCCCTGTCTCTTGCTTGCCTCCATTAATGCCTCCATATCTTCTTGCCTCCATTGTCGAAGCTTTCCCCACCTCTATGTCTTGTTAAACTTTAGTTTATTGCCCAATTTTTATAATATAATAATAGATCTCTAATTTATCTCTGTATTATAATAATAAACTACAGTTTAGTGTATTATCTATGTATTATTATATTGCCCAATTTATTGAGCAATTTTTTGTGTCTTGTTAAACTTAGTGTATTATTAAAATATATCTATTCTTTATTTTTATTTTTTTGATCGGTGAAGAGGTTTTTTATTATTAGACCAAGATTTTGAACCTGGCCCGAACCAAGTGGGGCTATAAATAGGGAGCCACCTCCCTAGAAACACAAAGCACCTAAGTGCAAAAACCTATTAACAAGTTATAAGATTACATCCTCAGTTTTTCTGTATCTTTGGTGTGTGACCAAAGAAGCATGTTGTAAGATCCCTCCTCCTTTGATCTTTTATCTCTCTTCCCCTTCACTTCTTTCCACCCATCCTCCTGCTCTCCTACATCATGCTGCTCCATAATAGAGTCACCGAAGGAAGGCCTCACCCCTCATCTGAACTTTGTGATTTCTTTCCCTTCACTACATTCCAACCTTCCACCCACTCTACTTTGCGGACCCTCGAGAGACACACTAATGGACCGCCTCTCCCCACCCTCTCTCTATGTGAACAAACAGTATGCTCAGCCATCTCCCCAACAAAACAACAACCAGCCTTTAACACTGGTTTTGCTATTTTTCTCTACTCCTTCCAGTGGCTTTGAATTTGAGGGGTCTTTATGCTGAGTTTCATTAGCATCTCCCTGACCATTAGAGCCCTTTAGGGTATCAAAGTTTTCTTTTTTCCATCACATAATGATAGGGGGAACCTCCCCCTACCAAGTTGCCTTTTTGCTCATTTTCCACTTATCACAGCTAGCTGCAATGTGTCCCATTTGAAAGCATCTTCTACATCTGAAAGGGACTCATAATCCACAATTTGCGACCAGTTTCTGGCAGAAGATTTTAAATCTAGTTCCGCATGAAAAGCCAATCACATCCATCTCTACCAAAATGCGAGCGTAGGTAGCATGCAGAAAATCTAGAGAACCCGCATCTACATCCAAAAATCTACCCAAAGAATTTCCAACAGCTTCAAAGCAAGATTCAAACCAATACTACAATGGAATATTTGGAAATCTTACCCATATAGGAATCTTGTCAAAAGATTCAGTGGTAGGGTTGAAAGCCAAATAGCATGGTTTAGACAGCAACAAGTGCTTCTCCTCCCAGATCCATTGATATTCACATAGTATTTTATTCCATTGATAAGCACCAGGGTAAATCTGCACATCCCTACCACTTACCAGAATGGGACTCCAAAACTTTCTTATACATTTGTGCAAATCACCAAGATTTGGCCAAAACCCTTTAAATTTGCCAATCAAACCCATTTCAGCAAAAAAATTCTCATTCTCCATTACTCATTTGCTAATACCTCATCCAAGCACACCGTAGTCCTGGCAGCAGATAGGTTTGCGTCCAAAGATGCGTTTATGATTCTCTCGTTCCTAGTTTCCCCTGCGCGCCACACCGCTCTCTGCAACTGTCGCATCCTACGCCCTTCCTTACAACCCCGAACAGAATGCTCAAACCTCCGTCCATTGAAAGCAGGAAACGATCCATTACTAGAACCGCCCTTGTATCTAGAGTACCCACCAACCAAATCAGCCCTTGCCTCTCAAGAATGGCCAAAAAAACACCCAGAATCTCTCGCAAAAGATTAGAAACCATGGCCCGATTTCTGCAATTTTGCAGAAACCCTAGGAACAATAGGGTGTTGCAGCGTCAGCATCCATCCCCCTCCAGTTCCACTATGCTTTGCTATGGGTGGATGTTATTCTATTATCATATCTATTCTTTATATTATTACATATTATATTATTACACATTAATAATATTTTTAATTAAATTTTAAAACATATTTTATTATATATATATATCAGTATTAAGTGCATTTTTATTTATTATCAAATATTTATTTTATTATTTTAGTATATTAGTATTATTTTATTACTCATTTAAAATTTAAAATTTATCACTTATATATTACTATATTAATTTAAATATATATATATATATATTATTTATTTTAATTAAATTTTAAAACATATTTTATTTTATTTATTATCAAATATTTATTTTATTATTTTTTAGTATATTAATATTATTTTATTACTCATTTTAAAATTTTAAATTTATCACTTATATATTACTATATTAATTTAAATATATATATATTATTGTGTGTGTGTGTACCCGTAACCTTATCCAAGGAAAAAAAAAAAATTGACATACTCGCAAATCTGTACCCGTACCCGAATCGGCATCATAGAAGTTTAAGTATACAAGTGTGAATAGGGTCTAATAAGAAGCTAATTAGTTAAATATAACATGTTCACGCCAACAACTTCTTACAACCTTTGATCCATAATCAACATCAATATTTCACAATTTGAATCATCACCACAAATCCTAGGGTCAACATCTTGTTGCTCACAAGATTTATGCTAAATTAATATTTCAGGCTGCAAATTATAATGCTCCTGCAGCTCTATGACTGATTGCTAAAACCATAAATTCATTAGGGGTGTCGAACATGCTCATATTATCTATTAATTACTTGTGCTCTAGATGTCATCAGCTTACAACACTCAACATAAGCTATAAATGAAAGCAAAAGCACACGAAGAAGATGATACAAGTTATTTACCCTCTAACCAAGTCAAGGAAAACATTTAAGCAAGAATCCACTATTCATGGGGACTACTAAGAACACAAACAACATAGTATCCTCTCATTTGCACCCAACCTAGTCAACTCAATGTCTACATACGATCATAGTTTCTAGAAAACATGGCAATCAACTGCAAATTTTAATTCCCAAAACAACAGAGATAAATAAGATTGGAATATCATTGTCAAATGAGCTTCAAACTCTCTATCCTTCCATGCACCTCAAGCGTCCTAGTACATAACACAATGGGTGCATTTATGCCCAAAGACAAGCACAAGAGTCAACAAGAGAAACAAGAACATCTCCCATACAAAGAAAAAAAAGGAGAACCAATTCAACTTCCCAGAAAAGCGTTGGCTCAAATAATGAATCCATCAGTAGCCAAAATGATAACACCTAGTCATACCCAATCAAATGGGTTACTCCTAAAAAAGTCTTCCACGTCTTCTCTTCTAATTTGACTCTGTTTTAAAACTCACTCAAAGGACGGGTGATCACTCAATGAACTGAATCTAAATGTGTCTAAACAATTTTGGATCAACCATCCAATCACTTGTTGGCCTTGTGTAATGCAGTTCTAATACCGCATGATATATAAAACACAAACATTCCTAGGAAGAAACGTAGACTACAGAAAATTATCATTTTGAGAAAGAGCAGCAAAGGATAATAGAACAAAAAATATGTTCCAAAAAAATAAACCATGTTTAGTAGCACTCAAAAAGTGCTAATAGAAACAATAGTTTTCATGAAGAGAAAAGAAACCTCATAAGGAGTAGCCCCAAGACATTGGATATGGGGTTGGATAAGCCAGCCAAAATACAGAACCTATGAGACAGCAGATAAAAGGATGAACCAACCGCAACCACAGATGCACAGATGGATGAACGACCTTCAACATCAGATTGCAAAACTGAAGAAGACGTCATAAGACCACTCACGTTCAGAACTACATGCAC
This sequence comes from Cryptomeria japonica, assembly GCF_030272615.1. Classification (NCBI taxonomy): domain Eukaryota; kingdom Viridiplantae; phylum Streptophyta; class Pinopsida; order Cupressales; family Cupressaceae; genus Cryptomeria; species Cryptomeria japonica. The sequence continues at coordinate 323,833,307 of NC_081406.1, read as the reverse complement.
AAGCGTAACATAAAGTGACAACTGGGGCATAATGTGGCCTTAGATATAGCCAACAGCAAAGCAAGAAAACAGAAACATAAAAAATTGAAGTCCAAGAGATAATTTTACATTAAAAAAGAATTAAATTGGAGGTTAAAAGTTAAAAACCATTTAAACAGTAACATAAAATATCAAAAGTCTACGAAATAGTTTTACATTACAAAAACATTAAGTTGGAGGTTAAAGGCATGTAAACAGAAACATAAAAAATCAAAGTCCAAGAGATAATTTAAAATTACGAAAGCATTAAGTTGGAGGTTAAAGCCATTTAAACAGAAACATTAAAAATCGAATTCCAGGGGATAATCTTACATTACAAAAAACATTAAATTGGACGTTATAGCCATTTGAAAAAAGGACAAGCAGTGGGCAACAAAGTGCAAGAATTCTTAGATAACCTAAAAATTGTTTTGATTGCATACCTGACCAGTAGAAGAGTTCAGCAAACTCCAGGAAACGGCATTATCCTTACCCGGTGTCTGCTTAGGTTGCAGAATCACATAGGTTTATATTCTAATATTAAAATGAAAATACAATCAACACTTCACGCCATCACTGCAACTCTTAGGCTTGACAATCTTCATAAAGACCAGCATTTAATAACAATAGGACCTTAAATAAGGGGTGCATACAGAGTGTGCAGAACTAACAGTGATTAAGAATTCAAAATTTGGCTACAAGCAGAGCATTGAGCTAAGATTGACTCAGAAAACAGGCAAGGTATGTTCAGACAACTACTGCATCAAATTGCATTAGCGTAATTATTATATCGAATGGCATCCAATTTCTTTTTCAATTCATTCAGGTTGTCCTAAGCATTCTTATGTTTAGTTGTATGTCTGCGTGTTTTGTATCTGGCTTCCTAATGGTATTTAGGATAGTTGTTAAAATGAATGACATCCAATTTCTTTTTCAATTCATTCAAGATGTCCTAAGCATGCTTGTGTTTGGTTGTATATCTAGATGTTTTGTATTCTTCCTCTTAAAGAGAAAATGGAAACTGACAATTCTCAAAACACTAAACAGTAAATTATGTCTGCTTTTATATATATATAACCCCCATCCTTTATAGTGAGGAGATCAGGTGGTTCGCCTTATATGTGATACAATCCCCCAACTATAGATATAGGGGCTGGGCAAGACAATGGAGCACTAGTCTCATCCCCTACAATAGCTATAGACCTATTGATTCAGATGTTTCAATAGATATTCCGTCGAGTGAGAATTCGGTTGTTTCAGCCTGCCTAGGGTCAGGACTGGTAGGGCCGGTCTGCAGGCAGATCAAGTAACACAGCAATAAAGAAATGTTCCAGTTAATTTTCTAATAGAGGTGTTCAAATCCATAGTGGGGATCTTTTGCTGTCCAAGTTTTCAATTAGGATCCATGTCTACTTAGCCAGCAAAATAGTACGAGCTATTAGACTTTTTTATTTGTAAACCTCAAAGACTAATATGACATATCCAACATGACCACCAAGTATTTGCAGATGTACTTCCCTCAGACATTTTTGGCAATATTCTTAATCTTTGATTTCATGTAATTCCAAGATTCAAACATATTAGTAGTTATCTAACGACATGCTTTGTTGTTTCTGCTGGTTACCACCAATTTGACATTCTATCTATTCTAATGTATTCCAAAGTTTATTTTTATTTTAACATCTATCTATCCATCTGCATGTTTTGTAAATGGCTTCGTCCCAAGAAGAAAATGAACCTGATAATATAGAAACTGTCATTTTCCAAAACTATGTACATACATACATACATACACACACATTCACATACATACATACATACATATATATATATATACACACACACACGTGTATACCCACATATATTTCTTAAAAACACAATTTACTTTTTAGCTTTTTGAGAATTGGCAGTTCTTATGCTATCAGATCTATATACATGTACATATACATACATGCATGTATACATGTGCAATACATACATACATCCACACACACACATATACACACACTAAATAGAGATAATTTACTCTTTAAGCATGTTGAGAATTGACAGTTCCTATATCATCTGGGCCATTTTCTCTTTGGGATGAACCAAATACAAAACATGCAGATAGATAAATATTTTAAAATAAAAATAAACTTTGAACTACATTAGAATTTTCCTATTCTTTATCTGTAGTTGGAATGTCTAATTAGTGGTAACCGGTAACTAAATCAGCAGAAACAACAAAGCATGTCTTTAGGTAACTACTAATATGTGGAAACTTATAACATGAAATTAGAGATTCAAAACATTTCCAAAAATATCTGACGGAAGTACATCTGCAAAATAGTATCAGACAAATAATTGGTGGTGGTGTTGGATATGTCTATTTATTCTTTGAGGTTTACAAATAAAAAAATCTAATAGCTCGTGCTATTCTGTTGGCTAATTAGACATGGATCCCAACTGAAAACTGGACAGCAAAAGATCCCCCACAATCGATTTGAACACCCTTATTAGAGAATTAATTGGCGCATTTCTTTATTCCTTAGTTACTGGATCCACCTGGAGACCGTCTAGATCCGTGATCCAGTCTAATCCACCTGCAGATACTAGCAAGACATGGCAAAAAATGGGGTTAGGTTCATTTGGGATGAACCGGGTGAACTTGGTAAGGATTCAAGAAAACCCAGGGCAAAGTCGTGTATTTTTTTATTTTATTTTTTTTTAAATTCTACTTTTAAATTTTATTCTATCTTTGACTTTGCCTTTTTAAAAAACATGAACATGGTGTGCATCGTGAAGGTATGTGTGGCTTTGAAGGTCTTCATTGGGCTTGGTGGCAATTGCTCTACCCCTCAACTCCGCCTTACATCAAGGAAAGGAACACACAAAGGGCACCACCCCTTGACCCCATTGGGAGAGCTAACCCCAAACCCCCAAGAGGGGCACTACCCCTCTATACCGCAGGGGGTACTGCCCCAAACCCCCAAGTAATAGTGGGATATGGAGCCAAAGCAAACTAACTTTAATGCTTCCACTTTCCAAAGTGTTGCACTTGAGGAATCCAAAAGTGAGCACACTTTAGTGTGAGTGGAAATAGTGTCATATCCCCATTTTCTGGTTCTCTTGTAGTGCATCTAGTGTTGGCTTTTTAGGTTGGTGTCAGGAAGATCAGAGGGGTATTTCAATGTCACCAGTGTGTTCAGACGGATTAATGGAGATGATCGACACTTTCTGGAGTGATTTTAGACAAATTGTCTAAGACTTACTATTTTTAGTAAGTATTATTTTGGACATTGATAGGCCAATTGAGAGTTTTGGCTAACTTACTATTTTTAGTAGTTACTATTTATAGTAACCACTATTTTTGGCAATTGGTCATAGCTTCAATCTCCTCTCAACTTCACTGTGCAGCATCTTCAATTTCAAGGTTTGGAAATTCTTGCTATTTTTAGCAAAAGGCTATATTTAGTTTTTAGCACTTGGTCATCGTCTCAATTCCTCTCTCAATTCAGTACAACGGGTTTAAGTTGGACTTGGTGAGTTATATTGAGATTTATTTTATTTTATTCACTAAGTCTTTTGTTAAGTGCTTTTTAAAAAATATTCCCCCTTGGCCTAGTAACATGAAGTTGTTTTTAAAAGAGGAGCCATTTGACATCCAAAATGGACACCTAAGGAAGAGGAGAAATATTTATTTTACGGAGTTTATATTATGCTTCCAAAAGGGGACGTCTAGGAGGAATAATAAAACATAAAGTAAATTTTAAATGTTTTATTTGAGAACTCAAAAAGGTTTGAACTTCTATGAGGATTTTAAGTTGCTTTCAAGTTTCGGTTTTGGAGGGAAAAGGTTTCAAATTGAAGGATGGTTGCCTTAATTTTCTTTTCTCTCTATATATTCATGTTTTGAGCTCTCATCTGACATGCTTAATTTGACAACTTGATGAAATGTTGCTGGAATGAGCTCAAGGAGTTTTGTTTTTGCTGGTTGAGAACGAAAACCCTCTTTTTGTTTGCTGGTTTCGGTGGTGAGAGACCCATCATAGCTGGTTGGTGTACTTGTTTTGAGATTTACAATGATTTTGGCTTTGTGGGTGATTTTGGATTTAAGAAAGATGAAGACATTCTTAGTTTTCTGATGTGGGTTTCTTGGTTTTGAAGTGGTGTGAGCCTTTTTGGAGTGTTGTTCAAGTTTGGTAGTGATTAGATGTATTTTCTAAGTGCTGGTGTGCTTATTCTGAGTAGCTGCGAATCGAAGTTTGTGTAATGTCCCCACTTTGAAATATAATTTAATAATAAATAATAATAATAAAATTAAAATACAAAAGAATAAAAATTAAAATTAAATTAAAATATAAAAGAATATAATTAAAATTTGATTAAAGTAACTGAATGGTCAAAAGGCATGAAATGATAAGTTGTGACTCCCCCAAATATGAGGTATAAAAGGGAGAAGAGAACTCATTTGAAGGAGGGACAATTGGGAATCAGAAGTGCAGATCTGATTTAAATAAGAAGTGCAGATCTGATTGTGAAAGGTTGTGTCCCTTTCAAAGGGCAGAAATAATGAAGAGTTGCACTCTTTAAAAGGGTGCTAATGGTGAAAGGGTGTGCCTCTTGTCAAAGGGCATACATGATGAAGAGGTGTGACCTCTCCCTCACATTGAGAGATATAAAGGAAAGGAATCTAAAGCATCCAGTGACACCACCTTGGATCAGATCAGATCAGATCAGAACTGTTATTAAGTTACAGGCAGTAACATCCTTGTTCTTGGTGGTATGCATGGGCATGTGCTTAATAGATATGTTTAATATATGAAGCCTGATAATGTTCTTATGCAGAATTTAATAGTAATATTAATATAGACTGCAATATGTATGGCAGTCATAATATACATCCATAGTACAAAGTGATATTGCCATAACTTTGTCCTAAGTCATAAATCTATTCTATTCCTTCTAATCCCCAAGGGAGATGGGTGCTGTTAGGGAGAGGCAGAGTAAATCCACTCCAAGGAAAGAGCCTCAAGGGTGAATGGACTGATGTTCCTGACATCTGGGCTGTATTAGGGAGGTGGTGTCAAGCACCCTAGACAAGACAATGCCCTCCTCTGGGAGTGAGAATTAGAAGGGTTTAGGATTAGGACTAGGGAAATGACAATATTAAGTTGTATTCTGAGAAACTTTAACTATTTAATCTGGATTAATGTAATATAATAGGTAGTAATATATGTTGCTTTTTGGGAATTGACAGCCTCCTAATAGGGAGCATTACAGTTTGGCTCATATTGCAGTGATCAAACATGCTATGTAGTATTTCTGAGTGTTCCTCATAGCTGGGTGCCCCAATCTGAGTATTCATTTGGCAGACTTGGTGAAGAACTGAATTATCTAGTCAAATCAGATCTTTACCAGGCACCATTCTTCCTTGCTAGCATGTGGGTATCGAAGGAAGTACCAAATCTGCATTTTTGAAGGTTGAAAATAAGGTTGGTGATGGATGTTTTAATTGTTGATTGTAATCAGAGATTGTTGGTGCAGATTTGGAGCTTTTTGGAGACATAAATATCATTTCCAGAATTTGCACTTGACATAATTGGACGCCTAGTTGGTGCTGGACTGATTTCTGAGTGTTATTCTTCATGGTGGGAGACTATTTCAGGTCTGAAAATAAAATTAAGTCTAATTTTCAGAATATTGTTCATTGATATCTGATTTGTAATACTTGAACAAGTTCTATGAAGTTGAAAAAAGTCTGTGTTATCAGCACTCAATTTTCTATGATATGTTGCAACTTGCAAGTATCATGCCTATGTTTGAAATCCTATCTTGAATGCAATCTGAAAGTTTCAATCAGCAAACATACTTCATTAATTCATAAACTTGCATACACATACTTGAAAAAAACAGGGGGGGGCATTACAAATAGTACTTCTTGTGGTTCTTCAAATGTTCCTATATCATCTAATGTCAATGATGATGATGTTATTGATGATTTAGAAAATCAATATGACGCTAAAAATTTATTGTTGAACTTGGCAGTATTATTCTAATATTGAAACTGAAGTTTGAACTATGAATATTTTATAATATTTATCAGTAAAGTTTTAAATGACATTAGAGTTTATAGTGGTTTTGTTGATTATATTATCCTACGTGGTATTCTAAATTTAATTCCTGCTTATAGGATATATATAAATTATTTTTGTGCGAATGAACCCAAAAGAAATCCAACCTAAAAAAATAATTTGCCAGATCCATGAATCCATACCAAAACCAATAATTTAGATTTATTCTTTTCCAAATGTTGTAGTGAAATATTGGTTGATTTAGACAAACTAGCTGAGTCCAATACTAATAATGTTAGCAAATTAGATATCAAGTCAAGCCGATAGATTGTGACAAACACTCAAGTAAGCAGAAAAATAAATTTAAGTGATCCCCAACTACATTTTCTAACCAGAATAGATATCTCACCTCTCAATTGCCTTTGCATTCTATCTTCTAAACGTTATCATTACCTACACAATTCCAACCACAAGTGAATTTCTATAACACTAACGCTCTATCCCAAATGACACTTTCCTATTCCTTTAGAGGCCACATAAAGTTAAACAAAAAGAGAGGATCACCTTGATGGTATTCAGTGTGAAGCTTCAATGTTTAAGAACTATCATAGATGAACCTAGAGAGTTCCATACAATAGGAAGAACTAAGCAAACAACAGACCAATCAGAGAGGACTTGTGAAAAGATGAAGCGTGTTGAGGGTCACTTCATCAACCCTTTATACATACAAGAAAACAATTATATAGTTAACATGTAATGCATTCTACTCAAGCATTACAAGTATATGACAGTAAGTTCGTGGCTGGAAATCCAAAGCAGTGAATGATGTGTACATCAAATCTCCACTAGGAGTACAACAAATATAGAAAAAGTTAGGTGCACTTTGATGCACTCCATAGAAGGTGCACAGAATTAAAAAAAATGCAGCTAACGGATTGAAATGAATCTTTCCCTCTAAAATAAAAGCCCCAAATATCTAGCTATAAGCTTAAGATGGTGTTGAGGAGGGCAGGGGCTCAATGTTTCCCTTGCCAGCTTAAGGACTTTTATTCTATGTTGCAGCATGCATGACATCTTTTTCCTAATTTCTAATTTTTGAAAAAGAAAGAGCAGATTATCTATTTGTTATACTTTTTTAAATTCTCAACTAAAATCTGTCACTTCCACTAAAGAAAGCTTAACACCACCAGCTGAAAAATTTTAGAGCATGGTTCCATGCAGCTACTCACTACTTTTTTTTAAGGCTCAGGTAATTACATGCCAGTTTTCTTAATAAGCATAATGTATAATTTGGAATATTCTCCTAAAATAATGGAGAGCTATATTTTAGGATTTGAAAGTTCAACTGTATATAGAGTTAGAAAGGTAGGATAACAACAAAATCACCACAAGGCTGTACATTGCGACCCTGCAGGGGGAGTGGAGATATAGGGATTGCTGGTCCCGGCAATTCCCACTGCCCTTCTTTTTGACATTTTCTTTTAGATTATCTCCAAGATTTAATAGTTACAAAAACATCATAATTTTCTAATCACTGAAAATAAGTAGAAGGAAACAATCATGGGACAACAGCCTAAGGAGCCTCCAAAATGCTTCCTAAACAATTTGGACAGAAAAATTAGCTAAACAGCTGCATGAGAGCCCGTTGTTAGTTTGTTCACCTCCATTAAAGTCAAGACCATAGCTTTATTAATGGTTCCATTTGTCAAATCATTTGTGGGATACCAAACAAACCTGCCCAAACTCTGAACCAGAACGATGAATACAACTATAGCACAACAACCTGTGACATAAGTACAGATACATATTGATATGGCAATAAGAGTGAAAATCAGTTAGATTTAGACTTATTTTGTGGTTTCATGAGCACTTTGCTACCAAAAAATGGCAATGACCCCATCATCTAACAGCCTGTAGGTGGCGATGATCACGTTGATTCTGATCCCTTAACAATGATTGATGTTTACAGTAATCCAAAACAATTCACACCGTACAATGTCGCTCCAAGCAAAAAAGGGCCTCAAAAACAATGTAAAGCAAACTAAAAATTGAAATCATCCTGCCCCAAATATTGTCCAGGGCACAGGAATACATATCAATATAGGCATAAGATTCAGTTTTTTACACAACTTCGATTGTAAACCTCGGTTAATTGGCCAGACTATCAGACGCGCGCTTCTCTCAAAGCACTTACAGGTCACACTGGCGGATTTTACTATTGGGCATGCTGGTATATTATAGTTGTAAACAGTGCTCACTTACATACAGTAGATCTGATGCCTAGAAAATTCACTCCAAGCATGAAAATGGGTATAACTCCAGAGCATTTTTCTTTCCACAAAAAATCAAATCCATGAATGCATACAAGAATCACGGAAAGTAAAACCCTAAAAAACAAGATGAAAAAGCCAAAGAGATAGCAATCCCATATAGTTGATTTTTGGGTTTCTCGGCTGTCGCTGAATTTTGAGCAAGGGAGAGCCATGTTGACTACGCGTCTACTTCAATTTCTTCATAAAACAACTTCGTGTTGGACCTTTTAAATTACAGAAACCTTGATTTGACAAACCTATATACACATGTTTGTATATAAATGGAACTGAAAATGAAAATTAACAGCAGGAAAACGCCAAATGCAACAAAATTTGGTGCAGAGCAAAGAAATGCAAACCTGTGAATTTGTGTGAGAGGTTATCCAACTGAAAAGCTAACGCTGAGACTGAAAATTATGCAGAGATTCCTTTTATTTTCTTGTCATCTCGTATTGACTCAATTTGGAATCTCGCCACTGTTCGGACAAGTTGAGTAGGACTTTCCAATTGATTAGAGATTCCTTTCACTATAATTATTATGGCATATACAGATGTTTCAGCTTAATTGGCTTCTCTGTTATTGGCCACTACCTTACAAGTGGGTGAGATGGGATTCTTTAAGTTTACATTTTATCGTGAGGCGGGGAAGGCATTACTGCGAGTCGCGCCACTCAAGCCCACCCAAAGTACAACTGTTTCCTTAAATACTAAATTTAACGGTTGATCTTTATGTCCATGCAAACATGAGGTCTTTTAAATGTTTAAGAATAAATCAATGAGAATCAAAAATTAAAATAAGTTTGACTGTATATATTTTTTAAATAAATTTAAAATATATAAATTATTTATATATGTTTTCTTAAATTTATTTCAAATCATAAATTTATTTAAAGGAATTTAAGAAATAAATAATTTATTTATTGAATTAGTGTAATATGGTGTAAAGTTAGAGTTGACTACATTTTTATTATTATTATTATAATAAAAGTTAATAATGGATCGAATTGATTTCTTATAACTATTTGATACTAATGTTTTAAATGATACTATTTCACAATAGTGAATAATAGATATAAATAGTTTTATTAGTTAATTACTTATTGTAGTTAGAATTGTTGGCACCTTCAAATTTAGAGGGAATTTGAAGTGATTGTGTTGAAAATTTTGCTAATGCACATCGGAGAACAGTCCTACAATTTTGTCAAAGTTGCCCACTTTGCGAGTGAATAAATTGGAGCTCGATGAATGTTATGAGAAATGGCTCTAGGAATGTGTTCACCTACTATCATTAAGTGTATATGCTCACTTGCAACCTCCCATGATTAGATTAGACACATTTTTCAAGCACCTAATTTGACGGGTTAACACAAATCTGCATTATGCACATTTTTAGAACTGTCCAAGTGGCCTACTTTAGAGGCTTTCATTTAACATTTGGCCGATTGTCATGACAAACCAATTGTTCCCCTGTATTGCCAACATATTGATGTACCCCTCTTTCCATTTCTCGAATCCTCAAGACCTCATTTGACATGTTTGCCAAGTCCAAATCGTTTGCAATTCATAGTGTTTTGTTGTTTGCACAATGAAATGTCTTTCAAAGGGTTTACTTTGAGTATTTAAATCTTGTATCCAAATGATTGTTATAGCAAGCTAGTATTTTTCTATGATTCTCCAAATCTTAATGAGCTCATATGTCAATTTGTAGAGTCCTCGGGTTTCATTTGATGTCTTTCCCAGGCCCAAAGCAAATGCAATTTATTTATTTTATCTGGAGGGTCAACTTTGAATGTTAATATTTTGAAGCCATTTGACTATCATGATGAATGGATTGGTTCTTTGGATTGTTTACATGTAAATGTGCTACCATGAGCAATTCCAAAGCTTCAGGATTTGATTTGGTATTTTTCAAAGGCCAAATCCACATGCAATTATTGAGTTTTGGCATCTACATTCTTGAGTAGTTTCAAAATGGGAAAGTGCGATCATTATATTTTGCACACATAATGAAATTAGGAAAAACTCCTTTGCACACATGTGTATTTACTTAAATGTACTTGCATTCCCAATGGCAGTCTCTCAAAGTGAGATTCGGTATTTTTTCAAGATGCATTTTGGAGAGGGTTTAGATGAGTGTTGGCATGTGCAATTGCAGAAAATATTAAATGAGCAACTTTGAGGATTAAAATCTCGCACTCTAGGCATCATCATAACAATTTGTTTTACAATGTGATTCCCAACATGTCAATCTACATGCCTACCAGTTGAAATGGTCTCATGTTGTCATTTGATCAATCTTCACAAGCGTTTCCAGAGGCCCTGTGCTTATTTTGGTGACTTTGCAAAAGGGTTAAAATTCCAAACTCCAGCTTCGTATTTTTTGAACCAGATGCATGCATGAATGGTTTTAATTCAATTTCAAGATCCAGTTGATTCAAATCAAAAAAATTTAAGCCAGGTCCACAAGGGGACCCAACATTGTCTCGGAGAAAACTTAAATCATTTGTTTATTAAATGTGCTTTACATTTTTTATTATTATTTGAATCATAACTATTCAAATAATAATATGTTAATGTTCAATTGGAAATAATCCATCAAGGAGTTTGAGGGTATGTGATGGGACCCTTCTTCCAAATTTATGGGCAAAGAAAAGGTTTAAAATAAATTTGTATTTAGATCATTATTAATAATGATGTAAAACATTATTAAGGATGTTGCTTGGGGACCCACCTTGTTTTTTACAAGGCACGAGAATGCTCGGGTGTTCGGCAAGAGTTTTCTCCGGTCTCAACGAGTGTTGAATTAACACAAGAAACAGATGTAAAAGTTTGTGGGCTCCACATTTGTTTCATTTGACAAAAGAAGATCATAAATAATTTAAAATATCTAAGGTGCTTTCAAAAGCATGTTCACCAGCATGTGGGGCCCCATTATTTTCTCCCTAGGCTACTATATCACTTGGTGCTCGATGAAATAAAAATTTAACTTCAGCGAGTGGTCAAGTTGAGTAATCTGAAGGTTGATATTGTCCAAATATCATTTCCCTAGTGCTCAATGAGGGTATAAAATGATTTCAACAAGGTCCAAGCAACTCGAAACAAAATACTTTTGCCCTAATTTATGGGTGATGCTTAGGGTTTCTTGTCCGCTTCCAGTCATAGAATTTTGATGCCATGATTTCAGATGTTCAGGAAAGAGATTTGTTGAAAAGGCCATAGTGGCTAAATTCCAGATATGTTTTAGGAAACATAGTTTTCAAAAAATGCTCAAAGCTATAAAAACCCAAATCGCAAAATAAAAGTTATAGTCACCAAAAGTTGCAGAGGCTAAATGGAGCTTGTTTTGGTGTATGTGTGGAATAGTCCAATTGCATATTGCATGAGGTTAACAATATGATATGGTAAGATTTGTTTGTGACTAGATACACATAACAGGGCACATGAAATGCATTTGGATTGATGATTTTCTAGGATAAAAATGGTAGAGATTATGTAAAACAATGCGATAGCATAGGAACATGTCTTTGGAGCATATCGGGAGTTTGTAGAAAATAGTATGAAGAGGACATGAGTAGCCCTGAATATTAGTAATTGTTGCAGAAAAATATGGAAATATACGTGTAGATTTTGTATTAAGAGAGGCTTTGCTCTGAATAGTGACTAGAGATTGTAACGTGATTAGGGTCTATCAAGTCAAAAATAGAGGTAATTGAAAACAGTATGCACACATTTGTTGAGAATGGGTGTCAAATATGAAATTGAAAGGGAAGTTGCCTGTATTCGTGATACAATTTTAGGATACAATTTAATATCTTAATTACTTGTTACCAAATTGAATTAAGAAAATTTGGGATCAATTTATTAGTTGCAAAGAGGAAGTTGTTATATGTTAAAGAAGATAGAATCAAGTGAACCAACAAAGAGTAAAATGCCTTCTCCAAGTAAAAGCAAAATGAACATAGAAGGACGAAATGAAGGGGCCAATATGAAAGTTCAGTGTTGACAATAAAAAGAAATATTAACTTTTCCAAATACTAGCAAATGGAGCATGGAAGGTTTTTTACCTAAGAGTATGTTGTCCACGATTTCAGTGTGGTCGAAATCGTGAGGCAACCATACGAAACTCATTTGTTTCGTACCTCACGTGCTCCGAGAAAGGGTATCATGTTTAGTCGTTTAGAAGTTAGTGATTTTTTATATTTTACTTGACAGGTCGGACTTTATAGTGCAACCTGAAGTGAGTCATGTAAGCACATCGGACTAAAAAGTCCGATGTGCCAGTTTCTCTTTTGTCTGTGATTGTGAGGTCGGACTTAAAGTCCAACCTGCAATTGTGTTGTGTTGTGATTGACAGGTCGGACTTAAAGTCCAACCTGCAATTGAGTTGTGTTGTGATTGACAGGTCGGACTTTCTGACCTATCAGGTCAAATTGCGTTTATTGCAGTCCATGTTTTATTTAATTAGGGTTTTTTATGGTTTTTAATGAAGTTTTAGGTTCTTTTTAGTCATTTTCTTTGGCTTGTCTTGCCTTCCCTCTCGTCTGCTCTCAGCTTCTTTTCGCCCTTTGCTCGTGTTGGTGTTTGTCTTCGTGTTTTTTCTCGTCAGGAGTCGATCTTTTCTTTGGGTATGTTCTTTCTAACTTCTTCTTCTTCTTTCCGCTTTTTCTTTTTGTGTGTGTGTGTCAGGTTTTTTGTGTTTTGTTGTGGATTAGGGCATGTCGGGTTTTATAATCCGAATGTCCTAATATTTTTTATCTTTTCCTTTATCTTCGCATGTCGGGTTTCAAATCCAACATGTAAGAAATGTTATTTTTCCCTATTTGTATGTCGGATTTTAAAGTTCAACATACAAGAGATGTTTTTCCAACTAACATATCAGGTTTTAAAGCCCGACATGTTAGTTGAGTTTATGTTTTTCTTACTAACATATCGGATTTTAAAACCCGACATGTTAGTTGCTTTGGAGTTTCATTACTAACATGTTGGGTATGTTAGTTGCTTTGAGGTTTCATTACTAACATGTCGGGTTTTAAAACCCGACATGTTAGCAATTTTTCATTTTTCCCTACTAACATGTCAGGTTTTAGAAACCCAACATGTTAGTGATGTGCATTCTTCCCTTGCTAACATATCGAGCAATTTGTGTTCTTCCCAATCGACATGTCGGGTTTTAAAGCCCAACATTTCAGGTATTGATCTTCCCACTTGCATACCGGACTTTAAAGTCTGATGTGCAATTTATGTTGTTTTTCCCTTGCACATCGGACTTTAAAGTCCGATGTGCAAATTTGGTTTCTAATTGACATGTCGGACCTTTTTCTCTGACATGCCAGTTTTTTATGATCTTTTCCATAAGTCCAATTTAGCTCTGGATTCTTCTTCCAGTTGATAAAATTTGCTCTTCTGATGGTGATGATTTTCAAAACACTAATCCTTGGTGTTCAATGCAGTACTTTGCAAATGTCAAAACCTGCTCAAGGAAAATCAAAGCCTTCCTCAAGTCAGTTAGAGTCCTCACCAAGCAAGCCAACTACAAAAAAGATGAAGTACAAGTATGATAAATACTTGAACATGTTCCTAGAAAGCTCAGTCGACTCTAACGTCAAGGAGATAAGGGATACAAAAATTGATCATGTGGACATGCAAGAGTTCATTGATCAAGTTGAGAAAGCTCCTTCACATATTTCAACTTTGATCAAATCAGAGTTGCACAAATATGCTTCCTTCCCAGTCGTAGCTCATGATCCAGACTTTGTAATTGCAGTGGCAAATCATTTTGATCCAAATACAAAACAAGTGAAGGATGCCAATCAGAATGTTGTTATGATATTAGATAGTATTTTATTTTACATTGTATTCAAGGGCTCTCCAGTTGAAGAAGTAGATGACATTACTCAAGAAAGTGCTCAAGAATATTATGAGAAAAATGAAACAAAGTGTAAGAAAATGATCAATACAGTTTTCCTATCTTTCGCTAGGGGTTCCACCACTACAAGATGGCCAAAATACTTTTATAGAAGTGATTTCAATGAGGATTACAATGATATGGTTACCATGTTGGCACGAGTAAAAGGTTTGAAAGATTCTCATTATTTTCAAAACTAGATGTGTTATTATATGAACATAATTAGAAAGGGAACTACCAAGATAGATTGAGGTGAGCAGATTAGTGATGCACTTTGTGCACAATTGAAAGAGGTCAAAATAACTCTAAAGTTCTATATGACCTCATACCTTGTGTATGCAACTGCCTCTATGAGGCAATATCCAGGTTTGTATACAAAAGGCGACAGGAGGTTAGTTCATGTTTGGAATTATTATGATCATCTCACAATCAAAAATCAGGGAACTCATTTCAGAAAGGTCAATGATGCCTTCTTTGTTGTATGAAAATAAATGTTTAATAAGGAATTACATAAGAAAAGACATTCAGAAGCAACATACAATAGGGTTTCTCATTTTGGTTGTGTCTTTCTCCAATTTCCTACATTCACTTACATCCACATAGGATGTTTTACAGGTGAACCTTTCATTTTTCCAAGATATCCATTTGATAAGATTGTTCTCATGGATTTATGTCAGCAATTGATATATGTGCATGAAAAGCAGTCACGGGCTCATAAGAATGGCTTAAAGTTTCCAAAAGCTATTGGTCGATATTCAGTAATGACCAACCCAAAAGCCAAAAATATGGAAGAATAAATGCAATGGAACACCATGAGGAGATTCAGAGACCGAAATAATTTTGATTTTCGTGGAATAAAAAATAAACTTAAAAGAAGTTACATTCATGTATACAGGCTCTTAGATGTTTGGGTTGATTATCTAGATGAAGAAGATGTGAGAATGATGGATTTCAGTCGTCTTACACTAGAACAAATTGAAAATCTTGATTTGGCTAAAATCCCAATGATAATTGAAGATACTGATGATATAGTGGATCCGGTCTATTCTGAACGGAAGATTGATGATTCTCCATTGTTGCCCATTCAATGGTTAAAAAAGGAAAGTAAGTCCATTTCTCAAAGAATTGCCCCTATTTTGGCCAATACTAATGCATGGTTATTGAAGAAGAAGGTTAGAATGAAGCAACTTCCTGCCAGTTCTGGGGATGATGATAACAGTGATGGTCCATTTGGTAAAATAGTTGAATTGAGAACCAAAGGCAAAGCAGATGTTCAAGCACCTCCATCAATCCCTTCGACACAATCCAAGGGAAAAGGACCTAAAATAAAATTCACTATCAAATGGTCAAAGAAAGGTGAATCTTCCTCAACAATACAAGTGACACAAATAGAGGAGCCTGCGTAGCAAGTTATTGAAGAGATGGAGAAAGAAAAAGAACAAGAAGAAGGATAAATTCCTCATGAAGAGAAAATGTAGGTTGAAGAACCAACTCATTAAGGTGAGAGTGATACCCCCACCACTTCACAGGTATCAACTCCTACACAGGTTATTATTCATTCAGTTGAATCAAATTCAGATCAAGAAGAAGAGGAACATAATCATGAAGGGTTGAATACAAAACTACCACAATAGGAGGGTGATGAACAATATATTACATTGACTAGTCTCTCCAGTTTTGATGATGTTCTCGCATCCATTATTGAGTCTTCAATTTTGGATTTTACTAAATCTATGGAACAAGCATTTGCAGAGCAACAATTGGTGACCCTGCCTTTCATAACAATCATGGCTAAAGCTCCACCTAGTGTGAGTATTGTTGTTGCCACTAGTGCACCATCCACAATTAAATTCACAGTTGTTTCCAAGGAGGCATCAACAATGGCTACTACTTCTCCATCAATAGAAATACCATTGGCTACCACAGCCTTGATACCAACAATTCCATCTACAACTGCTACAACTTCAAGTTAGAATGTTCCCCAGATTTCGGTTGATATTTAGAAGGAGGCCACAACTCCATCTACTAACCAAGAATTACCACCATGAATGGATATAGTAGCACCTAAAAGGAAGAAACATGTAATTTCACTAGATGGATTTTATTTTGAACAGTTGGCTCCTCCCAAATCCAAAAGTACCAAAAAGCCAAAGACTGTTTCTCGGGTACTAGTGGATCCTAATACCCAAAGGAAATATGCTAAGGTTATGGTGTCATCTTCATAGAAGAATAAAGATAATATTCAACCTGGAGATTACACTATGTAGACTGTAGAACTTGGAGTGGAGGCACATGAGAGTGTCAAGTTAGACTCTCAAATTGCTTTCAATTCTCTCATGTGAAGGTTTGATCAAGAAAGAGATGAAAATAATGAATTGAAGCAGAAATGTGAGCACTTGACTAGTGTGTTTCTCAAGGTCACACAATCTTCTCAGGAAGTTGAGCCAATTGTTTCTTCAATTGATATTGAGGCTCTCAAGAAGGTGGAATAGGTAGGCGTCAAGGGCTGAGTAGTGGATGAGTGGATTGCTCGGTTGAAATCAGAAGGTTCTCATCTTCTAGATTCAACAATTAAGTTGCTGATTGACTTTGAAGTTGTTCAAAGTTAAACAAGCTGTCAAAACTTCCTTATCTCAAGAGATATAAGATATTGAAAAGTGCGTAACTCTTTGGGGTAAAATGGAGGATTTCCAAATTGACGTCCTTGTGGAAAATAAAGTAATTCCAACAAGAGAGAAATACATCCAGATTCTATCATTGTTGTCTCATAAGAAAGAAACAATAATGTCAATGATTATGGAGTTGGATCAGGAGAAGAAGGAAGGTGATGATGAGATTGATCTTATTTCAGCAAGGATAGCTTAAATTCCTTATTATTTGTATGATGATAATCAAAATCTTGTGACCAGTGATGCCATTGCATAAGAATTTCTTTCCCTGATAGATCACTGTACAGAACAAAATTTCACATTGAATGCATTTGATAAGTTGCTAGAAATACAAGTCGGTTTTGTAGTTCTTGCATCAATGTTGAAAGATGGAAGAAAGAAATACATGAAAGTTGAAGATGCAGTTTCCCGTGTTCGCACCATCACCAATTCTACCTCATTGTCTGACAAAGCCGAGATGGAAGTTGTTTTGATTAAGTTTGAGGAATTCCAAAAATTCAACGAGGAGGAGAAAGATGAATAAAGT
Source organism: Cryptomeria japonica (assembly GCF_030272615.1). Classification (NCBI taxonomy): domain Eukaryota; kingdom Viridiplantae; phylum Streptophyta; class Pinopsida; order Cupressales; family Cupressaceae; genus Cryptomeria; species Cryptomeria japonica. The sequence goes on along the minus strand of NC_081406.1, from coordinate 323,815,821 downwards.
GTCTCCTTTTGACACTTAGTTTTTCATGTAGATGCATTATTAATGTAGTTGCATGTTTATATGTTGTAAGTTTTCTCACAGTTGCATATTTCTTTTATGTTGTAGTTGTAGTCAAGTGGAACCGTGCAGTTGAATTAGTCAATTGTGCCCACCTTTTTCTCCACTCCTCTCCTATATATAGAGGAGCCTCATTTGTAAATAAGGATCTTTTGCATGCTTAGCAAAAACTCTGCTGAAATTTTGTGCCAACTAAGACTTTGAGATTTTTTGGATGTAAAATTTTATTCAAAGTAATATACCAAAGCAATCCATTAGACCTCAACTTTAAGTGAGTAGAAGATTTTGGTTGTGATTGGAATTACTCCTATGTTTAGTTCTCATAATCTTTCTTATATATATTAGAATTTTGTTGGCAAATTTGTCTATGTTATTGAAAGAGATTTCCAGGTGTGTTGAGTAGACTTTGAGCTAACAATATATTTGAGAAATTTTATGATGTTAAGTGATTAGTGGTAGGCTTTGTATTGTTGCTATTACTTGTAGTTCTAAGAATTGAGAAATTACACTTGAATACTTTGAGCTGCAAGTTTAATTCCTTAGCGTTTGTAATCATTAGTTTGGTTAGAATTACATTTAAGAAAGACTTTGTGCTTCTTGATTGTAAGTTTTGTTGTAATTGTTGGAATTAGTTTATTCATTTCTTTAAGTATCATAAGTGATAGCAAATTGTAACAAGTGGAGGTAAAATACATAAACTCTGAAAAAAGAGAGTTATATGCCTGAAACTTACCCACAAATTTTAGTTACTTGTTAATTAGAGAAGAAATTTCAAAGGGAACCTCCCCTTGCTAAGAAGAGAGATTAATTTCTCAACATAGTTGTGTGTGAATTATATATTTTGTCATTGGTACGCTAGTGAAAAAATATTCACCCAACAGTTTTTTGGCGACTCTGATGGGGATTCGACGTGCAACTAGTATTTTCTCTTTTGGGTTGTAGTGTGTTTTTCCATTGTAATATCTTTATTGCTGATTTTCTCAAAGTATTAACCTAGCTGATCCAAGTTATACTCGTGGTCGAAAAGCACAAGGAATTATTGATCCTACGTTTGAGTTTTTGTAGCAACAAAATGTTTTGTGACTCCTCCATAGATGTGATCTCCTTTGCGATGGACACGAAGTTTTCCTACTACTACATAGGGATCTCCTATTCCAAGTCAGGCATCAAGTTTGCAAGTTGCAGTTGCTCTACTTGTAAATCATTTTATAATACCATCATATAGTCCATTCAGGATGGCTTCTCTAGGTCCTTGGGGTATCACTTTTGGTCCTTTGAGCCTAACAACACCTTTACATGAACTTCCAAAAGGCACAAGAAATAATTTGCCTAATTTTTTGAGAGATGGTGCTCAACATCCTGATGAGCACATCGCTTCTTTTTATATTGCATGTGGTGTTCTTGGTGTTGAACCTGAAGATGTTTATGTGAGGTTATTCATTGAAACCTTGCAAGGTGCAGCTATTGATTGGTTCTATCATCTTCCAAATAATTGTATCACAGATTGGGCAAGTCTCTGAATAAGCTTTGAGGCAAGGTTCAAGCCTGTTGAAGATGATCATGCGCTATTAGTGCAATTGACTCAAATGAAGAAAGAACCACAAGGGCCTATGTGGGAATTTGTGGCTAAGTTTAATAGGTTGTCCAATCATATCTCAACCTACTCCTGGAAATTTGAAATATTTCTTTATTAATGCTCAGTTGCCAGAAGTAAATTTTATTTTGTGTAGGGATAATCCTATAGATTTAGCTGCTACACAATGGATGACCATATTAGTTGAAGATGATCTTATCCTTTCTGGTAAGATAAGAAAGGATCCTAACAAGGTTAGGATAATTAGATTGTTGATTCATCACCGTCCTCAGCAAATTCTATTGATCCTATGATTCAAAAGCTAGCAAATGAGTTGTTAGCACTTAAGAAGCAAATTTCCTCCCAAGGAAATACTTCTTACCGTGATGCCCCATGAAGAATTATTCGAACAATGCTTCCAATTATATTGTGCACAATCAAAATAAGTTACCTCCTGCTCCAAAGAGACTTGCATTGGAAGCACCACCTCAGAATTCAACTACAGGTTATTATGAAGCTGAACAAAATGATCTTCCTCCATTTGGTGTTGAAGATACCAATTTGTTTCAAGGAGATGATGCAGAATTGGCTGGCGACTCTAACATCAGATATATGCAATATGGAGAAGATGATGTGTCAGATGCGCATGATGGAGATGTCTTTGCAATTTTCACCTATTTGTAAGCACAAGCAACACGACCGCCTACCAATGTGAAGAGTGATGATTCTACACAAGCTAAGGATTCTCAACACTTGCCAGTTACTACTGCTAAGCGTGGAACTCCTTTACCAAATCCTTCAAAGGACAACTCCATTCCAAAAGACAATGTGAAGGATAAAAATGTAAGTGCTCCTTCAACTGCTGCAAATTTTTCAACACCTGTTAATTCTTCTGCACCTACATCAAAGACCAGTGCACCCATTGTTTCAAGTTTTCAAAATGAGAACCTTAACCAATCTTTGATGAATTCTTTTTTCATTTGATATTATAGATCATGCTAGGAAAACTAAAGTACAAATGTTTGAGGTAGAGTATTTGAGATCTAATCCAGATCAATTTAATCGTTTGGTCAAATTTGTTAAAGAAAAAGATACTTCCCCAAGTAATCCTCCCAAATCCAACACATCTCAAAATAACCTAGTTAGTTATCCTTCTCCTACAGGAAAGATAGAACTGTTTTATATCTCCTTGTTGATAAATGGTCATAAGTTAAGTAATTGTGTAATTGATTATGGAGCATTTGACAATGTTATGCTAGCTAAAGTTTCCAATGCTCTTGGTTTGACCTTGACCAAGACGTTTGGTATATGCTTTTCCATGGATAATAAGCAAGTCCCACTGATAGGTTAGATTAAGGATGCACAATTTGCTTTTGTCGCATTTCTAGACAAGAAGATCAAAATGACAATATTGGTAGCCGATGTGTTGGCTTCCTATGGCATACTATTGGGAAGGAATTCTTGTAGAGATGTTGGAGGAGAATTAAACATGGATATGACTGAAGCACATATGCCTATCAAGGGAGAGATCAAAAAGTTGTATCCAGAAAAGGAATCACAATACATCATTGTGAAATTTGATCATCAATGGGCTTAGATTCTTTTTAAGTCATCAGGTATGGGAAATTATTTCTTACATGTTGATGATGAGTTTGAAGTTGTTCCTGAAATTGAGGATGTCATTGCACTTGATGAAAGTTTTAGTGATTGTGAAAGTATTGTTGTTGAATTTGTGGGATCCTCAACTCCACAAGAGAAACCTCTCAATTTTGATACTATCAGTGTTGGTGGTCCAAATGATGTTTGGACATTAGAGTTTGATGGCAGTTGTTCTTCCACGGGATCAAGAGTCGGTATTGTTTGGTGTCTCCTGATGGTAATATATTCCCATTCTCTTTCAAGTTACAATTTAACAATACTAATAATACTGTTGAGTGTGAGTCCCTTCTTTTGTGAATGAATGTCGCTCAAAAGAAAGGAATTAAGAATTTGCATGCTTAGGGAGATGCTGAATTGATTGTTTGTCAAGTCAGAAATATCTATTAGACAAGAAGCAATAAGTTAAGGCATTATTGTAATCTTGTGTGGGATTCAATTGAGGCGTTTGATGCCTTTGATCTATTTGTTGTTTCTCGTGAATTCAATGATAGAGCAAATTTTTTAGCAGTATCTGCAACTTTGTTGGTTCCACACAAGGAATTTTTAGGACCTATATATATTATTGAAATGGTATTTCGACCAAGTGTTCCTTATAATTCTAACAATTGGCAAGTGTTCAATGATGATCAACATGTGATTAATTTCTTGCAGACTGCTGATAATTTTTATGATTTATATTTTGATGGTAGTCAATATTCTTCAAAAGATGTCATTGAAAGTGTTGATGCAAAAACTGGTGAAAAATTTCTACAATTGAAAGGTAATAAGATTCCTAAGGGTCTTGTTTCTCTTGAAAAATTGTTTGACAAGCATGATCGCTATGTCAAAAATCAATAGAAATCAGCTGCTAGTAAAATGGAGTATGAGCAAGTGAATATTGGGACAGATGAGAATCCAAAGATGATTAACATTGGAAAATGTTGTTCACATGAAGAAAGGGGGAAATTCATTGTATTATTGCAGCAGTATATTGATGTTTTGGCCTACTCTTATGATGACCTAAAGTATTTTTGTCCTGAAGAACTTCATCATGAATATATTGCATTGAAGTCGGGTTTTGCTCCTTTTCGTCAAAAGCAAAGGCAGTACAATCCAAAGATTTCTGATACCATCTTTGTCAAAATTCAGAAAATGTTAAAGGCAAGGATAATCTTTCCTATTCATCACTCCACCTGGATAGCTAATATTGTGCCCATGCGCAAGAAGAATGGTGAGATCCGGATGTGTGTTGATTTCTAGAATTTGAATCAAACATCTTTAAAAGATAATTATCCATTGTTGGTCATTGATCATGTCTTACAAGTTGTTACTGGATCCAAAATGATGTCCATGTTGGACGGATTTTTGGGTTATAATCAAGTGGAGGTTCTTGAGCAGGATCAACACAAGACTGTGTTTACCACGCCTTGGGGTACTTTTGCATACCGCAAGATGCCTTTTAGGTTGATAAATGCAGGAGCGACTTTCCAACGTGCAATGGACTTGGCTTTCCGAGATTTCCTTGGTAAGTTCATCATAGTCTATTTGGATGATCTGACAGTTTATTCTAAGAAGTGTCAAGATCATTTCTATCTTCTGTAGTGAGTATTGGAGAAATGTCGCCGACATGGAATTTCCCTTAATCCCAAGAAATTTGTTTTTGGGGTCACTAAAGGTAAGTTTATTGGGCATATTGTCTCAAGAGAAGCTATCAAGATTGATGTTGAAAGGGTAAAGGCCGTCTGTAATCTTTCCTTGCCAGCAAGTAAGACTGTCGTGCATTCTTTCTTCGGTAAAGTAAACTTCTTGTGAAGGTTTATTCCAGACTTTGTCGAACAGACTCGTCACATAGTTGGCATGATGAAAGGAACATCTATTTTAAAATGAACTTATGAAGGAAAGAAAGCTTTTCATGAAATTAAGGAAGCCATGGCAAGTGCCCCAGTTTTGGTTTGTCATGATTACGCCAAAGAGTTTATCATGTACAGTTATGCATCTGATCATACATGTTTGGCTATACTGATGCAGAAGAATAATGAGGGTGTTGAATCACCCATTGCATTCATGAGTTATCCATTAAAGGCTCATGAATTGAAATACTCAAAAATGGAGAAGCATGCCTTTGTCGTGGTTAAAGTGGTAAAATATTTTAGATTTTATATTCTAAATTTGCACGTCATTGCACTTGTTCCTGATGTTGTTGTCAAGTCAATTCTAACACAACAGGAATTTGGAACTAAAAGGGGCAACTAGGTTGCCAAAATTCAAGAACATGACATGGAAATTAAGCCTACTAAGTTGGTTTGTGGAAAAGGTTTGTGTCAATTGATTGCCGATAACAAATCAAGTGATGAAGTAGTGCTTGAAAATGAAGGCATGAATGAAGATCTTCCCAAGGTTTTGTTTGTCAGTACTACTAATGAGTGGTATTCTAACTTGATCTTTTAACATATGGTGAGTGTCCTGCACACATTTCACACAATGAAAGGTAGACTTTGAAGCTCAAAATGGTGAACTTTGTCTTATGGGACAATGACTTGTATAAGAAGGGTTTGGATGGAAATTTCCTGCGTTGCATTGACAAGCAACAACAGGTAATGTTAATTCAATCTTTTCATGATCTTGCTTGTGGTGGACACTTTTCTGCTCCTGTCACTACACACATTTTTTTGCGTGCAAGATAATATTGGCCAACATTGTTTAAGGATGCATACAATTGGGTTCGCAAATGCAAAAAATGTTAGCAGTTTGTTGGCAAGCCTAAACTAGTTGCACTTCCTCTTAAGCCAGTGGTAATTGAAGAGTCATTTCAACAGTGGGGATTAGATTTCATTGGACCTGTCAATCCAACATCTAGTGTGGGCCACATGCATATTCTCAATGTGACAGATTACTTCACCAAGTGGGTGGAGGCAATTTCAACAAAGCAAGCTACTTCAACAATGGTTTGTCAATTTTTGAAAGAGAACATCATTTCAAGGTTTGGTGTTCCTCATAAGATAGTAACTGATAATGCTTCTTATTTTTCATCTTATGAGATCATTGACTTTTGTTTCGATTATGGTATTACTCTTTCACATTCATTTGACTATTATCCGCAAGGAAATGGTCAGGTTGAGTCAAGCAATAAGAATTTGGTTACAATTATCAGGAAGCTTTTTGATGAGAGACAATGGACTTGGCATAAGGCTCTCTATGATGTGCTATGGGCGGATCGTATAACTCCTAAGAGAGCAATTGGCATGTCACCTTTCCAACTTCTCTATGGATTGAATGTTGAGATTCCTATCACTTTGGAACTTCTAGTATTAAAGCTTTCCAAGGTCGTTGAAGATGAAACTTACCAAGGTTCACTTGATAAGTGGATTATGTTTCTTTCTCAATTGGAGGAAACAAGGGCAGAGGTGGTGGATAGAATTGTTGCACACCAAAGCCAAGTGAAGGTGTTATTTGACAAGAAGGCAACTTCTTGTGAGTTCATAGTTGGTGATCAAGTCTTGTTATGGGACAAGTGGAGGGAACCAAAGGATATGCATAGGAAATTAGATTCCTTATGGAGAGGCCCCTTCACTATTCATGAATTATGTGGCGAGCATAGATATTTTCTTGCATATGCTAATGGTACCACATTCTCACTACCCCATAGTGGAGAACATTTGAAGCTCTTTTCTCAATAAAGAGCAATGCAGAAATAATGTTGTACATATTGTAGAATATTTGTATACTATTTTATTTTTGTTGTTTTGTCGCCTGACTCTATAGCCCAATGGATACAGGCACTCGAAGTTCTGGATGCTACAAGCTTCAAGTGGTCTAGCTTATTCCCCAGTTAGAACCAATTGTTGTCCTCAATTTCAGTGTGTCCAAGATCGTGAGGCTACCCTACGAAACTCGTCCATTTCGTACCTCACGTGCTCCGGAAAAGGCTAACCTACTCAGTTGGTTAGTCACTTTTCATTTTTCATCTTTGTTTTTAGTCGTTTAGAAGTTAGTGAGTTTTTATGTTTTACCTAACAGGTCGGACTTTAAAGTCCGACTTGCAGTGGGTCACGTCAGCACATCAGACTAAAAAGTCTAATGTGTCAGTTTCTCTTTTGTCTGTGACTGACAGGTCAAACTTTAAAGTCTGACCTGCAGTCGAGTTGTGTTGTGACTGACAGATCAGACTTTAAAGTCCGCCCTGTCAGGTCGAACTGCATTTATTGCAGTCCATGTTTTATTTAATTGGGGTTTTTTTATGGTTTTTAATAAAGTTTTAGGTTCTTTTTAGTCATTTTCTTTGGCTTGTCTTGGCTTCCCTCTCGTCTTCTCTCTGTGTCTTTTCGCCCTTGACTCGTGTTGGTGTTTGTCTTCGTGTTTTTCTCATCAAGAGTCGATCTTTTTCTCTGGGTAAGTTCTTTCTAACTTCTTCTTTTTGCTTTTTCTTTTGTGTGTGTGTGTATGTGTTAGGGTTTTTGTATTTTGTCGTCGATTAGGGAATGTCGGGTTTTATAATCCGAATACCCTAATCTTTTTTATCTTTCCCTTTATCTTCGCATGTCAAGTTTCAAATTTGACATGTAAGAAATGGTGTTTTTCCCTATTTGTATGTCAGATTTTAAAGTTCGACATACAAGAGATGTTTTTCCAACTAGTATATCAAGTTTTAAAGCCCAACATGTTAGTTGTGTTTATGTTTTCCTTACTAACATATCGGGTTTTAAAACCTGACATGTTAGTTGCTTCGGGGTCTCATTACTAACATGTCGGGTTTAAAACCTGACATGTTAGTTGCTTTGGGCTTTCATTACTAGCATATCGAGTTTTAAAACCCGACATGTTAGCAATTTTTTCACTTTTCCCTACTAACATATCGGGTTTTAAAACCTGACATGTTAGTGATGTGCGTTATTCCCTTGCTAACATATCAAAATTTAAAGTTTGACATATCCGATTTTAAAGCCCGACATGTCAGATAATGATCTTCCCACTTGCATATCGGACTTTAAAGTTCGATACGCAATTTATGTTGGTTTTCTCTTGCACATCGAACTTTAAAGTTCGATGTGCAAATTTTGGTTTCTAATTGACATGTCAGACCTTTTTCTCTGACCTGCCAGTTTTTTATGATCTTTTTCATAAGTCCAATTTAGCTCTGGATTCTTCTTCCAGTTGATAAAATTTTCTCTTCTGATGGTGATGATTTTCAAAACACTAATTCTTGGTGTTCAATGTCGTACTTTGAAAATATCAAAACCTACTCAAGGCAAATCAGAGCCTTCCTCAAGTCAGTTAGAGTCCTCACCAAGCAAGCCGATTGTAAAAAAAATGAAGTAAAAAGTATGATAGATACTTGAACATGTTCCCAGAAAGCTTGGTCGACTCTAATGTAAAGGAGATAAGGGATACAAAAATTGGTCATGTGGACAAGCAAGAGTTCATTGATCGAGATGAGAAAGCTCCTTCACATATGTCAAGTTTTATCAAATTAGAGTTGCACAAATATTCTTCCTTCCCAGTCGCAGCTCATGATCTAGACTTTGTACTTGCAGTGGCAAATAATTTTGATCCAAGTACAAGACAAGTGAAGGATGCCAATCAGAATGTTGTTATGACATTAAATAGTATTTTATTTTACATTGTATTCAAGGGCTCTCTAGTTGAAGAAGTAGCTGACATTACTCAAGAAAGTGCTCAAGAATATTATGAGAAAAATAGAACAAAGTGTAAGAAAATGATCAATACAGTTTTCATATCTTCCACTAGGGGTTCCACCACTACAAGATGGCCAAATACTTTTCTAGAAGTGATTTCAATGAGGAATAAAATGATATGGTTACCATGTTGGCACGAGTAAAAGGTTTGAAAGATTCTCATTATTTTCAAAACTAGATGTGTTATTATATGAACATAATCAGAAAGGGAACTACCAAGATAGATTGGGGTGAGCAAATTAGTGATTCACTTTGTGCATAATTGAAAGAGGTCAAAATAACTCTGAAGTTCTATATGACCCCATACCTTGTGTATGCAACCACCTCTATGAGGCAATATCTAGGTTTGTCTACAAAAGGCGACAGGAGGTTAGTTTCTGTTTGGAATTATTATGATCGACTCACAATCAAAAAGAAGGGAAGTCATTTTAGAAGGGTCAATGATGCCTTCTTTGTTGTATGGAAATGTATGTTTGATAAGGACTTACATAAGAAAAGGCTTTCAGAAGTAGCATACAATAGGGTTTCTCATTTTGGTTGTCTTTCTCCAATTTCCTTCCTTCACTTACATCTGCATAGGATGTTTTATAGGTGAACCTTGTTGAGACATGGACCAGCTAGGACTCGAACCTAGGACCTTCCATACGCAAGAAGATACATTTGAAGATAAGCCACACCCAGACTGATGATGGACTGGTCCAAGAGGGGCTAGTAGCTCAGTGGTAGAGCACTCCAGCAGCGTATGGAAGGTCCTAGGTTCGAGTCCTAGCTGGTCCATGTCTTTACATGGTATCAGAGTCAGGTTAAATCAAACCTGAGGCTGTTCAATTTTGTGGCAAATTCAAACAACCATATATTCAACATCAAAATTCTTCTAATGGCTAGCGCTATCAGATTTGAAGATAGACTCGGAGGAGGTGATGACTTCTTAGCATCGAAGTTTAGAATTCAGATGATTCTAAAAGAAAATAAAGTCAAATCATTTGTAAAAACTGAAACTGCAGAACCGAAGACTGAACCTGACAAAACAACTTGGAGAGAGGGAAATGAAAAGGCCATCAAAATCATAGTTGATGGGGTGAGAAATAATATTATGCCCATCATAAGTGTTGGTAAACAGATTGGTCTTTCCTTATTTATTTAAGCTTGCATATTTTGACTCACGTAAAGAAAGACAAATTATTTTCCCAATCAGTTGGAAAATATTTATATTTGATTAACCTCAGAATTTAGGTACAACTCCTAATAAATATTCAATTAGCTCCAAATTACACACAATCAATAGGATGCTTTTCACCAGAAAGCACTAAAAGGTAATTGCATTCACCAGTCAATACAAAATGAGTGCAAGAACTGATTTATATATAACTCTTTATATAAAGCCAACAGACTTCACACGTACACTAAAACAAAATGAAAAAGCCTTTAAAGATGAAATTCGCTAATAATTTCTGCACACATAGAAAGTATAATGGTTCCTTCCTTGAAACAAATTTTCACAGAAATCAAATTTTGAAATAACAAACGCACAGATTTAAAATAAAAGAGAACTGGTAATGAAATTTTCATTCATTGATGAACATCCACCTTCTGCATACACAACATCTATAGCTAATTTAAAAGATAGTCTTTTCAAAAACTTAGTGAACCTTTTTAAAGTCATTACAAAACATATATATAGGTCGCCAGACCAATAGTTTTTAACCAAAGTAAAATTAACTCGAAAGAGTTAATAGAAAGCAACCCTAACTGCATAACCGAAACTAAAGAAAATGACTAGACTCGCTGGCGAACAACTGCCAACAGTGCTAGTCATGTCGTGTGCTCAGTCTCAGTGTGATCACTCGGGTTGGTGTTTTGGACAGACACCATCACCGCCTTTGCCGCACTCCACTCTTGATGTACCTTTGAAAATTCTTGAATTAGGGTTACGTGTGGCAAACTGATGTGAATTACTCTCTGCTTCCAGAGCTCCTTCTTTCTCTTCACCATCTGCACTTTGTCTCTGTGAGAATCTAGGTGATCAAGACAAACTATGAGCATCGACTCCACTTAGGAAATCCTCGTGAAATCATCCACAGCCAAGTATTTCTCCACTTGATTTGTTTAATGTGACTGCTAAACTGGTTAATCATCTCTGTGGTATCTTCCAGGGTTTCGTTATCTTCCTTAAGAAATTGAACATCCACGCAGTGCAGATCCTTCTGCATGGTCACCCTTAGAGCTGTTAATTCACCACGCAGACTGGCCGATTCATTATGGCCTTGTTCAATAATCTAGTTGGGCCATTCAATACTCTCTTTACAAATAAACATTACATCCTCATTTAACCCTGGCACCTGATTTTCTGCAAGAAAATTCATCAGACCATAATGCTGAATATCACGCATCTATTTTGAAATCACCGCCCATTTAGTTTTCTCTTTCTGCCACGAGATTAAGTTGGAGTCCAATGCCTTGGTGAATTTATTTGCATCTTTGAAGATCTGGACTAAATCCGTTATGTAATTGGTCACTTGATGCATGATCGAGGTGAGCCATTCTGAGAAGACCTCAGCAATCATCCTGTTTCGTTGGACCTCATCAAAGAGTTTCTAATTACCAGGTGATTTTGGGCTAAATGGTCCTGAACTTTGAGACAACAACAATGGGTTGTTCTGCAGAGCATGAATATATTGAGCCATTTGCATTAAATTTTGCTTTAACTTAGCCTTGTCTCTTATGTCTTTCCAAGTATGAGAGATAATTCGTTTAGTCGAAGTCTCCAGATGTTTAACATCGATGGCTCTGGTTCCGACCCCCAAATCAACTCGTTCAATAGCATAGTCCGCTTTTGAAGCAAAAACAACATCTTTGTCAGACGCGGGTTTGGCAATGTCTGTGGTCCAATGCTTCGTGCTTTCGTCAAAATCAATCATGGCCTCCATTTTTAACTTTTTGGGCTTTGTAGACTTTCCCAGACATTTACTCACAACATCCTCCATTGATACTAAAATTGTAACCACATTCCTTTTCCTGGTGATTGAATCACTTAACCACTTGGGTGCCAGAGTCAGTTCCTTAGATGACATGGGTGGAAATCTTGTTGAGGGTGGCAATGTGGCACTGTCTGCATGAGACTGGATATCAAGCGTCCCTGAATCCTAGAAAGTAGTGTCTACACCAGTTGAAACTTTGTCTGCATCAGAAACAGGGGATGCCATATCGCATAGTTCTTCCTCTGCATCTAGATCAAGAATGAGATGGGGAGCTGGTAGCTGAAAACTCTTCTTGGACCTTGACCTAGTAATTCGACCACCAGTAGCAAGCCCAACCTTGGTGTCAAGTTTCTCTTCTTTAATCCTTGCCTGCCTTTTTCCTACAATAGAAATGAGAATATTAGGTAAAATAGAAGTTTTGCTTGTGGTATTCCTCTTCCCACTTTTGCTTCTTGAACTGGTTGCCCTTGCCGAGTAAAATCGGCAACTCCTAAGCCAATTTTTTGTCCTGCGAATTACGTTGAAGGTGCGCGTCTAAATACTATCTTCCATCTTTTTACTCGAATCTACCTCTGGAAGAGGCTCATTATGCACCCGCTTCAGAAACTTAGAGTCAAGTATATCCTCATCATTAGTGGTGACACCTGAAGTGTCCATTGGCAATTTCATGTCATGGATTTTCTTCAAGGTTAACCTGGACCAACTCCTCTTCCTCACTTCAAATTCATCTGAGCAACCTTCCCAATAATCTTCCAACTAAGACACATGTTGATCAAGCACCATCTTCTTTACATACTGGGCGATAAAACCTTTGCTATCAAAATTATCCCTTTTTATAAAGGTCTTCAAATGTAATCCCTTAAATTCTAGCTCGAGGTTCAACGCATCAGAGACAGACCTACAACTGTAATGACCTAAATCAATGGGAAAAATTCCACTTGTGTCTGAGTCCTCACCATAATCCCTTGCAACATAGGCAAGCTGCCTGGAAACTTTGATCAAAATACAGGAGTCTGAAGCAAACCTGGGTAGCCTAAAGGGTTCACCTTTAAATCCTCCAACCCTTAGGTAAGTGAAGTGACTAAACTATGTAAAGAAACTACCATAAATGTTAACAAGTTCAATGGCTTATGCAGACATCCTCCTATGCAAGTTACCTTGTAATTCAAAGGTCAACCTCCCAGCGAAAATATCATTCCAACGTAGATAGTCATTTACATGCCCTTTCAAATTCAAATTAGGATGATACTCATAAATCTTTATGCCTTGAACCCATTTTGCATGGGATAGTCCAGACCATTCTCTCACACAAGCAAGCATATATAACAGGTACGAAGACATATGGAATTTCACCATCCTAGGGTAATTACTCAAACCTTCATGCAACCTTTCCGCTATAATAGTTCCCCAGTCAATGAATCGATTCTTATATAGAGTGACCTGGATGAAGAAATACATCCAGTCCTCCCAATGAAAGGAGTGGGAATTACCCTTTACTCAGCTCAGCAATACTACTAAGTCCTGGATTGTAGGAATTAAATGTTCACGGGTTAAAGGCCTTGGCAGCCTTGAACCCCCTTTCTAGAATTTCAGAAGACAATTCCGCGCGATAACAGTTCTGTAATACTGCTTTTTCTCAGAGAAAATTCCATAGGATTTTCCAATCATCCAAAGGTTCCTAGTGTGGGATACCCATAGCTGCCATTACTGTCTGTCTATCTATGGATAACAAAACCTCACCATTGTTCTTCCTTATGCATCTATTACCCTTGTCATAGTGATTCATACATTCTAAAACTAATTTAGGGCAAGGGGCAGCTGGAGGAAATGTGGCCGCTTCTAATAACCCACTCTGTGCAACATCTCTCCTCATAGGATCTGTGTCTGGATTCCAGACTCTTTCTAGAAAATCGTCTAAATCCAATTGGACTAATGCTGTATCACCTAACTCCGATTAGGGGTAAGGTGCTTACAAGGGAAGATGAGCTCACTAATTTGGGCAAAATAGGTCTCATAGCTCGTGATTTTGTCAAATCAACCCAGGTAAGGAAGGAAAGTGGAAATGGAAACAAACAACTAACAGAATACCCAGATCTTTAAAACAAACTGCAACAATTTAGAAAGTTGTCGAACATACCTTCCTTTGTCCTCTGCAAAACCCCTATCGCAGTCTATTTCTCCCACTCCGAAAACTCCTTCTCAAGAAAATAATAATATTGACGTGACATCTACTCAGTTTTAAAGCCGAGAAAATCCTACCCATCATTACCACAAATTGTCTCGCTTACTCTTCGTTCGTGTGGCCTTACTCTAAAATGATTGTATCAGAACATGCCTTAAATGCTAGATCACTTCACTTCTGACACTATGGATCTTCACACATACTTGCTATAAATGACAGATTTCAAATCATTAGAGAAGAATATCCCTCTCTTTTGCGGTCGTTAATCATCTCTTGAAATGTGCGCCATCACCTTGTGCCAAGTCACATGTCTTCCGAGAAACCAATACACGAACTCTTAAAATTGCAAAACAATCATAACACATAATTAACATGACAAATCGTGAACTTTGAACTTTGAACCAAAAAAAAAAAGGGTTCAAGTTCAAGGTTCAAAGAATGTAAAATGTCGGCAAGGACTCGCGAAAACTTAAAACCGCGCGAAAGGGAAAAACATTCAAAACAACGCTCGTTGAACTTTGAACCTTGAACCAAAAAGGTTAAAGTTCAAGGTTCAAGTTCAATGCAGTGAAACTTAACAATGGCCAAGTTATATGGGGAAAATTAAGAAAATGACTTGACCATTGGATTAGAAGGGCATTACTCTGAGCAAGGACATATGTGAAATGGAAATTTTATATGGGCCTAACAGTGGCTCTGCATGGGGACTGGGACTTTAAAGTACCAAGCAATGAACCTAGAATCTCTAGTTTCGCAAAATGACTAATTCAAGGTTCGACTCACAACAAAAACGACACACCTAAACTAACACAACAAAAGAAAGTATGTACAAACCGACAGGGGATACCTGTTTACAATTGATACAGTTTTAAGTCCCGCCCATTATAGGATAGGGGTAGTTCAAAACCATCCTGGTAAGCAAGTTTAAAAGAGTTGGGGCCCTTTTCCTCATGAATCACATAAGGTCCCTTCCACAACGACTCAAACTTGCATAGAAGACTAGGCCACCTGAATTTTAGAGCTTTATCATCAATGGGAGACCTTGTCACATGCCTACCTAAGTTAAAGCAATATCATTCAGGGGCAAGCAAAGGATGTGCCCTAGGTAAAAATACTAAGAGTGCTTTTTAAAATAGTACTAGGAAAACAAGTAAAATTCTAGAGTTAGTTCATTCTGATGTATGTGGACCCATGTCCGTACCTTCTTTGGGGGGATTTTTGTATTATGTAATATTTGTTGATGACTACTCTAGGCAAAATTGGATCTACTTTATGAAATGTAAAGAATCGGAAGAGATCCTCAATAGGTTTAAATAATTCAAATCACTAACAGAGAACTACTCAGGAAAGAAAATTAAAACCCTAAGAACTGATAATGGGGGGGAATACACATCAGAATTATTTAAAGATTTTTGTAAAATTTCAAGGATTAAGTGGGAGTTAACAATACCTTATAATCCTCAACAAAATGGGGTAGCTGAGAGGAAAAATAGGACAATCGTTGAAGCTGCCAAAGCTATGATTCTTCATCAGAATCTAAATGTCAATCTTTGGGTATAAGCAACTAGCACTGCTGTATATATTCAAAATAGATGTCCTCACTCCCATCTTGAAGATAAGACCCCTGAGGAAGTCTTTACTAAATCAAAACCAGA
This sequence comes from Cryptomeria japonica, assembly GCF_030272615.1. Taxonomy (NCBI): domain Eukaryota; kingdom Viridiplantae; phylum Streptophyta; class Pinopsida; order Cupressales; family Cupressaceae; genus Cryptomeria; species Cryptomeria japonica. The sequence continues at coordinate 323,800,045 of NC_081406.1, read as the reverse complement.
TATTAGCCACCTTAGGATATTTGGATGCCCTATCTATATTCATGTACCTAGGGAGAAAATATTAAAATTAGAGCCTTCTGGAAAAAGGGGAATCCTCATAGGATATAGTGAAATCTCCAAGGCCTACAAGATCTATATACCTGGTCAAAAGAATGTTGAACTAAGTAGGGATGTGATCTTTGAAGAAGACTTAGCCTTCAAAAGAGCCCAAAGCTCACTAGAGCTTGAAGTCTATACCCCTAACATAGATGAAGATTCTACTCCTGAGCTTCTGAGGGAGAATCCCAAGGAAACTATAGGTGAAACTCAAAACCCACCTAGAGAAAACCTCAATAAAAGACCACCATGGGCCACCAAGACTATAGCAGAAGCTCAAAAGTTTGTTGCTCCTTCAGGAACCTTTAGGGAAAGCAAAAGGCCAAACAAATTCACTAGCTATGTTGCCCTTATGAATGATCTCTCAAAAGTCGAACCAAACAATGTATCAGATGCACTTGAACATCAAGTATGGAAGGATGCCATGTATGAAGAGTATCAATCCATTATGAAGAATGATGCTTGGGAGATTGTTCCTAGGCCAACTAAGAAATCTGTTGTTTCATCTAAATGGATTTTCAAGATCAAACATGCTGCAGATGATAGTATTGAAAAACACAAGGCTAGATTTGTAACTAGAGGGTTCTCACAAAGGGAAGGAATATATTATGAAGAAACATTTGCACCTATTGCCAGGTATACATCAGTAAGAGTTGTACTAGCCATTGCAGCAGCAAAGGGGTGGAAGGTACACCAGATGAATGTTAAGATAACATTTCTAAATGGTAAGATCTCAGAAGAAGTCTACCTAGAGAAACATGAAGGGTTTGAAATTCATGATGTAGAGTCTCATGTGTGTAGACTCAAGAAATCTCTCTATGGGCTTAAATAGGCTCCTAGGGCCTGGTATGAAAGAATTGACACCTATCTCTCAGGACTAGGTTTCTCTAAGAATGATGCAGATCCTAATCTCTACCACAAAAGAAATAAAGGTGATATGCTAATATTAATTTTATATGTTGATGACTTATTAATCACAGGAAATGATCATCTTATAGATCAATGCAAGAAAGATCTATCCAAAGAATTTGATATGAAGGACTTGGGACTCCATTACTTCCTAGGATTGGAAGTATGGCAGAATTCTGACAACATTATACTAAACCAAGGAAAGTATACCTTGGACATTTTGAAGAGATTCGAAATGCTAAACTATAGGCCCATGACCTCTCCTATGGAAACCAATTTACATAGACTTAAAGAAGCAACAGCAGAGTCACAACCCACTGACCCTACTCAATACAAACAGATGATTGGGTCCCTAATGTACCTGGTAAATACAAGGCTAGATATCTATTATGCAGTTAATGCTCTAAGTCAGTTTATGTGTGAACCTAAGGAGATACACTTGGTTGTAGTAAAACACATTATGAGATACTTACAAGGTACCCTAAACCTTGGTCTCAAATATGAGAAAGTTGATATAGACCTACAAGGATTTACAAATCCAAATTAGGCTGGAAGTATGGCTGATAGAAAAAACACTTCAGGGTGATTCTTCAGTCTAGGTTCAGCCATGATATCCTGGATCAGCAGAAAGCAGTCTTATGTAGCTCAAAGCTCTACCAAGGCTGAATACATTGCAGCTTCTATGGCTGCCCGAGAGGCAGTATGGATTAGGAAGTTGCTTGTGGGGTTGTTTGGAGAGCCTATGAAACCCACTATTATACATTGTGACAATCAGAGCTGCATAAAACTTTTAGTAAATCTAGTATTCCATGACAGATCCAAGCATATTGAGATTCCATACCACTATGTGCGAGATATGGTAGATAGGAATGCGATCCAACTAGAATATTGTTATACAGGAGATGAAACTATAGATATTTTGACCAAACCTCTTTCTAGAGTGAAGGTTGATCACTTCAGAAAAGGTTTAGGTATGATAGAAAGGTAATTTGCTTTGTAATCTATATTTTCATATCAATAAGATGTTTAATGTGTAAACTTCTTTGTCATGATAAGACATTTTGGATTTTATCCCCTGGGTTCATATCTAAGAGGTGACGATCTCTCAAGATAATGAACACTTGTATGTAGACATCATAAGGTGACGATATTATGATGTTCAAACCAGTTATCATGTTGGATCTCTGGTGTGTCATGGATGTGCCGTGATTGTGTTGTGGTAAAACATTTGTATAAGATGTTAGTGCACATACCACAACTTAGATAAGATGAGAATTTAATCTTTCTCATATGATCATCCTTAAGTATTGTATGTTTAGGCAATACTAATATCACATGCGTAGGTGATATCCTGTCATTACAAGATTGACGTGATGAAAATTTGTGTCATGTGTTTAGGTGATACTTCATATCATGTGATTAGGTGATATGTTTTTCTAGAGAGTCAGATTGTGTAAAGAATACTAACCATCATTTGAATTATGATGCTTGATATATTATTTTTCATTTATCTTACCTAGCTAAGAGGGAGTGTTAATGCATGATAGCTTCGGTAAGATAAATGATTGAATGAGAGATAAATGAAGTCTCTCAATCAATCATTGATCCTATCGATAAATTATGATGAAAAAATTCAAGCTATTAATCCTTCATTTGATTTGTATATGTTCAATCTACTTAGTTCAAACAATGCTTAACTATCGATAATCATCCTATAGCATAGAATACCAATTAATATCGGTTTATATTATAACGTATGAATCTCGATTAATATCAATTATATTATTAACTGTGATCACCGATTATTAATCGGGTTAACCAATGCATTCCGATTTATATTGGTTAATATATTTAACAGTGAACAATAATGATTACCAGATTAACTAATAAATACTGATTGGTATCGGGTGGCAATTTAAGCATGCACTGATTGATATCAGGTTAAGTATACACCGATTGGTATCGGGTTAAGTATACACCGATTGGTATCGGGTGGCAAGATAAATACACACCAATTGGTATCAGGTTGTTAAGTTAAGTATACATTGATTGGTATCAATTTGTTAAACATACACCGATTGTAATTACATCGATAAGCCAAAGGGTACGATCAAGTAATGTCTTGATCGGTCATGTCTAAAAGACATGACCGGTCAAGGCATTGCTTGATCCTCCCTGCTTGCATATACATATCAATCAACATTTGTGAGAAGGACATCGAAATCAAAAAATGCTCCTCTCACCTACCATAGAAAAGAAGATGGTCAGATTTATCATATAAAATAGATAATACATAGATCAAGTAAAGATAAACTATAATATAGCTTACATATTGAATTGAGAATTGAACATCATTTACAAACCTTTCATTTTGTCAAGATATCCATATGATAAGATTGTTCTCATGGAGTTATGTCTTCAATTGATCTATGTGCATGAAAAGCAGTCACAAGCTCATAAGACTGGCTTAAAGTTTCCAGAAGCTATTGGGGGATATTCAGTAATGACCAACTCAAAGGCCAAAAATATGGAAGAAGAAATGCAAGGGAACACCATGAGGAGATTCAAAGCCCAAAATAATTTTGATTTTTTTGGAATAAAGAACAAACTTAAAAGAAGTTACACTCATGTAAACAGGATAAAAAATGTTTAAGCTGATTGTCAGGATGAAGAACATGTGAGTGATAGTTCTGATACTTAATGTAAGTACAGATCCAATAGCCAACAAGATGAGAGGGGGGGGGGGTGAATCATACAAACTTAATCTTCCATAAAAACATCAGATTCAACCTCGGTAACATATACTTCAGTAATATAACCAAAACTGCTAAACATGCAAACTCAAAAGCATATAAACATCATAAACCTCATAACACCAGATTTAACATGGAAACCCAAATAGGGAAAAACCACTGTGGGATTTTGGACCCACTAAGAAATATACTCTTCTAGAGTATGCTCAGTTAAAAGCAAATCCTATTAAATATTACAAACACATTGCTAGATGCAACCCGGTTAAGGGATTTCCCTTAGATCTGTTAGGATCTTCACCTTGTTAGAAGTGACCTTGTTAAAGGATTTCAAACACTCAATTAGAATGTCACCTTGCTAGAGGGTTTTACAAATAAGACTGTTAAGTCCACTCGGTTAAGAGATTTTCTGTCACTTCACAAAATAACAATAATTAAATCTATCTGCAACTTCACATCTAAAATGCTAAAGCAGATTCTTATTTTCTCAATACAATCTAGACATAGAACTAATCTTGTCCATCTGCTGGGCTTCTATACTTTGTTATTCCAATAGGTCTTCAAGCTTTTGTGCTCGGTAATCACTATGTAGCATCCCTGTGCATACATTTCCCTGCATACATTGTTTATCAATAGTTCCCTATTTATAAACAATTCGCCAACCGCTTAATCTCCTTGATCACATTTCCCATGATCAATCATAGCCATCAGATCTTCAAACTTTGACCAGGTTCAATGTATCCTTCGATCTGAAAACGTTTTACCCTGCCTTGGAACTTGCATACATTTCTTGGAACTTGTGCTAGGGTATTGCGGTTCAATCTGAGCTGTAGATCTTCATGTTGATTTTCCTTTGCCATAGATTCATTAACAAACTTCATGCATGACATACCAATCATTTAATCAGTTCCAACTCATCAGCGTCCTTCATTAAATGACACATGTAACCATTTAATGTATTCTGTTACAGCTCGGTTACAACTCGGTAACAACTTGGTAAATACTAAACTTCACTCGGTAGACATTCTACCTTCATTAACCGATAGCAATAACCTTAGGGTTTACCGGCTAGGTTCCTTAGGGTATACCGACTAGGTTCTTTGCTTGGTAACATAGTATAGTATTAACCTTAAAATTTACAACATATGTATGATGTTAAAACAATCTAAACATCATGATCTCATCATTGTCTGACTCGGTAATAGTTGCCCATTGAATACCTTATTCATCCCCTTATTCATCATATTCTTTCTATGTCTTTTACTGACATCTTTATACTCTTCAAGTCATACTTCTCAAGATATGGCAACATAATACTGAATTAGAAAATCAATTTCTTGACATCAATGACAAAATAATAATATCAAGATAGTAAACATCGTTAATCAGTTATTTCCATAATCATCAACAACCTTCTCAATATCCTTATTGAAATGCCAACAATCTCCCATTGTCTATTATAATGCCAATTGCCAACAGTGAGAAGGATGGATTTCAGTCGTCTTGCATTGGAACAAATTGAAAATCTTGATTTGGCTAAAATCCCAATGACAATGGAAGATACTAATGATATAGTGGATTCGGTCTATTCTGAACGAAAGATTGTTGATTCTCCATTATCGCCCATTCAATGGTTAAAAAAGGAAAGTAAGTCCATTTCTCAAAGAATTGCCCCTATTTTGGCCAATACTAATGCATGGTTATTGAAGAACAAGATCAGAATGAAGCAGCTTCTTGCCAGTTCTGGGGATGATGATAACAGTGATGGTCCAGTTGGTAAAATAGTTGAATTAAGAACCAAAGGAAAAGCAGATGTTCAAGCACCTCCATCAATCCCTTTGACACAATCCAAGGGAAAAGTACATAAAATAAAATTCACTATCAAAGGGTCAAAGAAAGGTGAATCTTCCTCAGCAATACAAGTGACACAAACAGAGGAGCCTGAGCAACAAGTTATTAAAGAGTTTGAGAAAGAAAAGAACAAGAAGAAGGAGAAATTCCTCATAAAGAGGAAATGCAGGTTGAAGAACCCGCTCATCAAGGTGAGAGTGATACCCCCACCACTTCACAAGTATCAACTCCTACACAGGTTATTATTCATTTTGTCGAATCAGATTCAGATAAAAAAGAAGAGGAACATAATAATGAAGGGTTGAAAACTACCACAACAGGAGGGTGATCAACAATATATTACATTGTCTAGTCTCTCTAGTTTTGATGATGTTCCCGCATCCATTATTGAGTCTTCAATTTTGGATTTTAATGAATCTATGGAACAAGCATTTGCAGAGAAACAGTTGGTGACCCTACCTTCCATAACAATCATGGCTGAAGCTCCACCTATTGTGAGTACCGTTGTTGCCACTAGTGCACCATCCACAGTTGCATTCACAGTTGTTTCCAAGGAGGTATCAACAATGACTACTACTGCTCCATCAATAGAAATACCATTGGCTACCACAACCTTGATACCAGCAATTCCATCTACGACTGTTGCAACTTCAAGTCAGAATGTTCCCCATATTCTAGTTGATATTCAGAAAGAGGCCACAACTCCATCTACTAACCAAGAATTACCAACATGGATGGATATAGTAGCACCTAAAAGGAAGAAACAAGTAATTTCACGAGATGAATTTTATTTTGAACAGTTGGCTCCTCTCAAATCCAAAATTACTAAAAAGCCAAAGACTGTTTCTCGAGGGCTAGTGGATCCTACTACCAAAAGGAAATATGTTGAGGTTATGGTGCCATCTTCAGATAAGAATAAAGATAATATTCAACCTGGAGATTACACTATGCAAACTGTAGAACTTGGAGTGGAGACACATGAGAGTGTCAAGTTAGACTCTCAAACTGCTTTCAATTCTCTTATGCGAAGTTTTGATCAAGAAAGAGATGAAAAGAATGAATTGAAGCAGAAATCTGAGCACTTGACCAATGTGCTTCTCAAGGTCACACAATCTTCTCAGGAAGTTGAGCCTATTGTTTCTTCAATTTATACTAAGGCTCTCAAGAAGGTGGAATAGGTGGGCGTCAAGGGTTGAGTAGTGGATGAGTGGATTGCTCGGTTGAAATCGGAAGGTTCTCATCTTTTGGATTCAACAATTAAGTTGTTGTTTGACTTTGAATTTGTTCAAAGTTAAATGCAAGCTGTCAAAACTTCCTTATCTCAAGAGATAGAAGATATTGAAAAGAGCATAACTCTTTGGGGTAAAATAGAGGATTTCAGAATTGATGTCCTTGTGGAAAATAAAGTAATTCCAACAAGAGAGAAATATATCCAGATTTTGTCATTGTTGTCTCATAAGAAAGAAACAATAAGGTCAATGATTATGGAGCTTGATCGGGAGAGGAATGAAGGTGATGATGAGATTGATCTTATTTCAGCAAGAATAGTTTAAATTCCTTTTTATTTATATGATGATAATCAAAATCTTGTGACTAGTGATGCCATTATACAAGAATTTATTTCCCTAATAGATCACTGTACATAACAAGATTTCACATTGAATGCATTTAATAAGTTGCTAGAAATACAAGTTGGTTTTGAAGTTCTTGCATCAATGTTGAAAGATGGAA